>NW_026868196.1:0-66230 GCF_020745735.1 Hemiscyllium ocellatum | reverse complement strand
CCCCCTCACTGTGACACTCCCCCCTCACTGTGACCCTCCCCCCTCACTGTGACACCCCCCTCACTGTGACACTCCCCCCTCACTGTGACCCTCCCCCCTCACTGTGACCCTCCCCTCACTGTGACATCACCCCTCACTGTGACACTCCCCCCTCACTGTGACACCCCCCTCACTGTGACACTCCCCCCTCACTGTGACCCTCCCCTCACTGTGACACCCCCCTCACTGTGACACACCCCTCACTGTGACACACCCCCCTCACTGTGACACTCCCCCCTCACTGTGACACCCCCCTCACTGTGACACACCCCTCACTGTGACACACCCCCCTCACTGTGACCCTCCCCTCACTGTGACACCCCCCTCACTGTGACACACCCCCCTCACTGTGACACCCCCCTCACTGTGACACACCCCTCACTGTGACACTTCCCCCTCACTGTGACACACCCCTCACTGTGACACACCCCTCACTGTGACACTCCCCCCTCACTGTGACACCCCCCCTCACTGTGACACTCCCCTCACTGTGACACACCCCCCTCACTGTGATACTCCCCCCTCACTGTGACACACCCCCCTCACTGTGACACACCCCCTCACTGTGACACTCCCCTCACTGTGACACACCCCCCTCACTGTGACACACCCCCTCACTGTGACACACCCCCCTCACTGTGACATCACCCCTCACTGTGACACTCCCCCCTCACTGTGACCCTCCCCCCTCACTGTGACACACCCCCCTCACTGTGACCCTCCCCTCACTGTGACACCCCCCTCACTGTGACACTCCCCCCTCACTGTGACACACCTCCCCTCACTGTGACACCCCCCCCACTGTGACACCCCCCCTCACTGTGACCCTCCCCTCACTGTGACACCCCCCTCACTGTGACACACCCCTCACTGTGACACACCTCCCTCACTGTGACACACCCCCCTCACTGTGACACCCCCCCTCACTGTGACACACCCCTCACTGTGACACCCCCCTCACTGTGACACTCCCCCCTCACTGTGACACACCTCCCCTCACTGTGACACCCCCCTCACTGTGACACACCCCCCTCACTGTGACACCCCCCCTCACTGTGACACTCCCCTCACTGTGACACTCCCCCCTCACTGTGACACCCCCCTCACTGTGACACCCCCCTCACTGTGACACTCCCCCCTCACTGTGACACTCCCCTCACTGTGACACTCCCCTCACTGTGACACTCCCCCCTCACTGTGACACCCCCCCTCACTGTGACACACCCCTCACTGTGACACCCCCCTCACTGTGACACTCCCCCCTCACTGTGACACTCCCCTCACTGTGACACTCCCCTCACTGTGACACTCCCCCCTCACTGTGACTCTCCCCCCCTCACTGTGACACTCCCCTCACTGTGACACTCCCCTCACTGTGACACCCCCCCTCACTGTGACACACCCCCTCACTGTGACACTCCCCCCTCACTGTGACACACCCCCCTCACTGTGACACCCCCCTCACTGTGACACTCCCCTCACTGTGACACTCCCCCCTCACTGTGACACCCCCCTCACTGTGACACTCCCCCCTCACTGTGACACCCCCCTCACTGTGACACTCCCCCTCACTGTGACACACCCCCCTCACTGTGACACTCCCCCCTCACTGTGACACTCCCCTCACTGTGACACACCCCCCTCACTGTGACACTCCCCTCACTGTGACACACCCCCCTCACTGTGACACCCCCTCTCACTGTGACACTCCCCTCACTGTGACACTCCCCCCTCACTGTGACACCCCCCCTCACTGTGACACACCCCCCTCACTGTGACACACCCCCCTCACTGTGACACTCCCCTCACTGTGACATCACCCCCCCTCACTGTGACACCCCCCCCCTCACTGTGACACACCCCCCTCACTGTGACACACCCCCCTCACTGTGACACACCCCCCTCACTGTGACACTCCCCTCACTGTGACATCACCCCCCCTCACTGTGACACACCCCCCTCACTGTGACACCCCCCCCTCACTGTGACACTCCCCTCACTGTGACATCACCCCCCTCACTGTGACACACACCCCCCCTCACTGTGACACCCCCCTCACTGTGACACTCCCCCCTCACTGTGACACACCCCCCTCACTGTGACACCCCCCCTCACTCTGACACACCCCCCTCACTGTGACGCAGGCGGTGAGTCTGCGCACTGAGCTGTATCCGTGTTCCGCGCGGTGCTCTCTGGTAGTTGTAGTCCCCGCCCCCGGTCCCTGCCTCCTTCCGGTGAGTGAGTGTCAGTTTCCGGGACTACAATCCCGGCAGGCCCCGCGGCCAGGCTCCGGGGCTCTCGGTGTGTGTCCCGCGGTTCCCGGCCCCGGCACTGACCCGGGGGCGGTACCAGAGTCCGGGGATCGGGGCCCGGCCTGGGCCATGAGCGGGACCGAGGCACCGAGCAACAACAGGAGCTCACCCGGGAACAGCCGTGAGTACACCCGGGGGGGGTGAGAGGTGAGGGGTGAGGGTGAGGGTGTGGGGGTGAGAGGTGAGGGTGAGGGTGAGAGGTGGGGGTGAGGGTGAGGGGTGAGAGGTGGGGGTGAGGGGTGAGGGGGTGAGAGGTGGGGGTGAGGGGTGAGAGGTGGGGGTGAGGGGTGAGAGGGTGAGAGGTGGGGGTGAGGGGTGAGGGTGAGGGTGTGGGGGTGGGGGTGAGAGGTGGGGGTGAGAGGTGAGGGTGTGGGGGTGAGAGGTGAGGGTGTGGGGGTGAGAGGTGAGGGGTGAGAGGTGAGGGGTGAGAGGTGGGGGTGAGGGGTGAGGGTGTGGGGGTGAGAGGTGAGGGTGTGGGGGTGAGAGGTGAGGGGTGAGGGTGTGGGGGTGAGAGGTGGGGGTGAGGGTGAGAGGTGGGGGTGAGAGGTGAGAGGTGAGGGTGAGAGGTGGGGGTGAGGGGTGTGGGGGTGAGAGGTGAGGGGGTGAGAGGTGGGGGTGAGGGGTGAGGGTGTGGGGGTGAGGGTGAGAGGTGAGGGTGAGAGGTGGGGGTGAGGGGTGAGAGGTGAGGGGGTGAGAGGTGAGGGGGTGAGAGGTGAGGGGTGAGAGGTGGGGGTGAGGGGTGAGGGTGTGGGGGTGAGGGGTGAGGGTGTGGGTGTGGGGGTGAGGGGTGAGGGTGTAGGGGTGGGGGTGAGAGGTGAGGGTGTTGGGGTGAGAGGTGGGGTGAGAGGTGAGAGGTGAGGGTGAGAGGTGAGGGGGTGAGAGGTGGGGGTGAGGGGTGAGGGTGTGGGGGTGAGAGGTGAGGGTGTGGGGGTGAGAGGTGAGGGGTGAGGGTGTGGGGGTGAGAGGTGGGGTGAGGGTGAGAGGTGAGGGTGAGGGGTGAGAGGTGAGGGGGTGAGAGGTGGGGGTGAGGGGTGAGGGTGTGGGGGTGAGGGGTGAGGGTGTGGGGGTGGGGGTGGGGGTGAGGGTGTGGGGGTGAGAGGTGGGGTGAGGGTGAGAGGTGGGGGTGAGAGGTGAGAGGTGAGGGTGAGAGGTGGGGGTGAGGGGTGAGGGTGTGGGGGTGAGAGGTGAGGGGTGAGAGGTGGGGGTGAGGGGTGAGGGTGTGGGGTGAGGGTGTGGGGGTGAGGGGGTGAGGGTGTGGGGGTGAGGGGGTGAGGGTGTGGGGGTGAGAGGTGAGGGTGTGGGGGTGAGGGGGTGAGGGGTGGGGGTGAGGGGGTGGGGGTGAGGGGATGAGGGGGTGAGGGTGCGGTGATGGGGTGGGGTGTGGGTGACCCTGAGAGGGATGGGGATGGGGACGGGGAGTGAGTGAGGGATGCCAGCCTGGCCCATGGCCCACAGCGTCCTCCCCGTGTATTATCAGGGAGGGGGGGCGGTGCTGAACACTGCCTGCCCCAGAGCGGGGGCCGGAACCCCTCGGGGTCCCTGAGCATCGTTATACCCCTCTCACATTGCTGTACACAGACAGACGGAGTGGTGAGGGGCAGGCAGAGCTGCACAGGACAGCAGTGTACCACACACAGACACACACACAGACACACACAGACACACAGACACAGACACACAGACACAGACACACACACACACACAGACACACACACAGACACACAGACACAGACACACACACACACACACACAGACACACACACAGACACACAGACACACAGACACAGACACACAGACACAGACACAGACACAGACACACAGACACACAGACACACACAGACACACACAGACACACACAGACACACAGACACAGACACAGACACACAGACACAGACACACACACAGACACACACTGGCTCCACGGACAGAGTGCTCTGCTGCTTTGTGTTAGATTGGCACCATCTCCCTCCCCCCCCCCGCCATCAGTGGAAGGAATGGCCATGTGCCCACCCCCACCCCTCAGGAGGGCGGCACTCTCCGGTGAAATCACTTCCATATCTCATCAAGGTGGACCCTCTGGGGATGGAGGTTACCGGCAAACGGCAGCTTGCTACCAGCTTCCCGGGAGGGTCGGGGTTTGGGGGGGGTCAGGGTTTGGGGAGGTGAGTGTTAGAGTGAAGGTTTGAAGTGGGTGAGGCTTTGAGGAGGGAGGTTGTGACGGGATGGGAACGGCTCCTGTCTGAGGTGATATCACAATGCAGTGTGTGGGGGTGGGGTGGGGGTGTGTGTGTATATGTTCCCCCTCCCCGCCCCCCCCCTCACCCCCCTCTCAGTCTGCACCCTCTCTGTGGTGGTCCTCGCCATGTCTAGCAGCCTCTCGGTGCTGCTGAGCGTGGCACTCCTTGCTGTGCTGGGCACGGTGCCCAATCTGCTGCTGCTGGCGCCAGGCCCTTCGCCCGTCGGCCTCCTGCTGCCCTTCATCTCCCACTACCCGTCTCGGCTGCGGTGCGTGGCGGGTCAGCGGGGCGGTAACCTGCCCTGGGAGGACAGGAACGGCAGCGCGGCGCTGAGTATCGCCGGGCCGTGGGCAGCCCACTATTACCGCGAGCCCCTCGGGCGGTTGAGGATGAGGAGCCGCGTGCGGTGGGACCAGCTGGCGGCGCGGCACGGCGGGCCCAGGGACTTGGGTCTCTCCCTGTGCCAGCACGGCCAGGGCACAGCGGCGCGCTTCCAGGTCGAGGTTGAGGATGCCACCCGGCTGCGCGTCTCCCAGGATCCTCTGGGCCAGTGGGGGTTGGGCAGGTTCCCTGCCCCCTCTCCCAGCCGCGGGACCCCCTACCTCACCGTCTGGAGATCATGGCAGGCGTGTGACCGCCGCGGTACCCCGGGGGGGCGCAAGAGACTGGGCGACTGCTACAGCCGGCCAGGGGCTGAGACGGTGCCCCGTGGCCTGGGCTTCCTACCCCCACCGGCGCAGGGTGGAGGTCTGCCCCCTGAGGGTGACTCCCCCAGCCCGCCTCCCTGCCTGGCGCGGCCCGGCTCCATCCACCGTCCGGTGTTGTGGCAGTGGGACAGGGTGCCCCTTAGCCGGGCGGTGCTGCTCTGGCCAAGGGGAGGGGCCTCCTCTCACCGGCTGCGGCCCCTGACCGAGGGAGCCAGTTCCGGTATCGCCCGGGTCGCCGCCTCTGACCGCGGCCTGTACCGCTGCCAGCTGCCGGCTGGTGCGCCCACCACGCACCGCCACTTCGAGCTGGTGAGAATACCGGGGGCAGCCCGCGCGCTGCTGCTCACCTTCGCTGCCCTCTTCATCAGCAGCGCCCTCCTGGAGCTGGCTCAGTGCTGCTGTCACTGACCCTCCCCCTGACACCCGTGACCCCTGCACTGTCGGGATCACTGACCCCTTCACCCTGACTCCTGTCCCTGAGGTGGCTCTCCCCCCTGCCCCTAGTTCCCAGTCCGTGGGCAGGTCCCGCTGCCCCCCTGACTGTCCCGCTGCCCCCCTGACTGTCCCGCTGCCCCCCTGACTGTCCCGCTGCCCCCCTGACTGTCCCGCTGCCCCCCTGACTGTCCCGCTGTGGCTGTAGGATCCGTCTGTCCCCGTTATTAAAGCGTTTATTTATTGATGTGAAAGGAATTCTGAGTCCGTTTGTCCTTCAGAGTCTGTCTGGAGGCAGAGGCTGGTGCTCTCTTGGCGTGAGGGGGTGAGGGGATGGGTGTTGCCAGTCTCGGGGTGCTGTGGTCTCCCGGGTATTGCTCCTGCGCCCAGTTAGAGCGAGGGCCTGGCGCAGTGCGATACCAGCTGCCTTGTGCCACTCCCTGTGTGACAGGGGGCTGCTTGGTGGGGAGCGTGCAGTCAGGCTGTGGCTGTGTGACTAGGCGGAGGGGAACTCGCGTGCACACAGGCGGGTGCTGGCTGCTCAGGGCAGGATTTCAGAAATGGCGGGGGAGTGTTGACATCCGAAGGGTCTCCTTCGTCATGAGAGATGAGACATTGGCTCTGCAGGTGGAGCGTGCCGTTAGGATTCCGCGTTTCCGTCTGCCCCTTGACCGGAGACGAGTTGAGCACAGTGTCCTGGTGAGGCCGCACCGACCGTCATCCCTCTCAGCGAGGGGGACGCTTTGTTGGGGTGCTTCGGAGGCAAGTCTTGGGGTGAAACGTCACAAAGGACCAAATTTGGAGGTGCCAGTGTTGGACTGGGGTGTACAGAGTTCATAATCACCCCCTGCTGAAAATGTGTTGCTGGAAAAGCACGGCAGGTCAGGGCAGCATCCAAGGAGCAGGAAATTCGACGTTTCGGGCCTGAGCCCTTCATCAGGAATGAGGAGAGGGTGCCAGGCAGGCTAAGATAAAAGGTAGGGAGGAGGGACTTGGGGGAGGGGCGATGGAGATGTGATAGGTGGAAGGAGGTCAAGGTGAGGGTGATAGGCTGGAGTGGGGTGGGGGGTGGAGAGGTCAGGAAGAAGGTTGCAGGTTAGGAAGGCGGTGCTGAGTTCGAGGGATTCGACTGAGACAAGGTGGGGGGAGGGGGAATGAGGAAACTGGAGAAATCTGAGTTCATACCTTGTGGTTGGAGGGTTCCCAGGCGGAAGATGAGGCGCTCCTCCTCCAACCGTCGTGTTGTTATGGTCTGGTGATGGAGGAGTCCAAGGACCTGCATGTCCTCGGTGGAGTGGGAGGGAGAGTTAAAGTGTTGAGCCACGAGGTGGTTGGGTTGGTTGGTCCGGGCGTCCCAGAGGTGTTCTCTGAAACGTTCCGCAAGTAAGCGGCCCGTCTCCCCAATATAGAGGAGGCCACATCGGGTGCAGCGGATGCAATCCATACCGAATCTTCACCGTCCCTCGAAATCACCCCCACCAACACCAGGTGACAGTCCGACAGGTTTATTTGGAAGCACACTAGCTTTCGGAGTGAACAGAAATGTGGCATCTTCAGGAAATGAGTTGTGTTTCAGTATTGCTGTGTCCTCTCGTTTGTGGTTAATGTATTTGAACGTGCAAAGTCTACCATCTGAGGAAGCTGTGATGGGAGACGGGTTTTGTCAAAAAGGGGGGGGGGGAGGGAGGGTATTGCCTGGTGAGGTGCGAGGTTACTCGCTTTGAACAGGAGAGCGGAAGGTTTTTGCAAAATCCGTCAATGCCGAAGCGCAGAGAAAGCTGACTGTGCACAAGGGACTCCCGATGGTCAACGTTGTCAAACCCACCCGAATAAAAACTGAAGGGTTGCTGGAAATCTAACAAAATTCGAAATGGGCCCAAGGTGGGCCCAGCAGGTCTGGCCGCAGCTGTGGTCGTGAAATCTGAGGGAGGGAGGGTCGTTTGACCAGGAGCGTTACCTCTGACTTCCCTCCACAAATGCTGCCAGACCTGCTGAGTTTTTCCAGCAACCTCAGTTTTTGTATCAAACTGCTGTGTATTGTCAGCATAGTTTGACAGAAAGGTTTCAGTGCTCAGTGAGTATTTATTTGTTTCAAATACGTAGATTCTAGTGACATGAACGGTTATAAACTAACTAGAAACAGGAAGTTCCACCTTAGCTTGGAGTAAACCTCCTTCCCCCTCAATGCATGCCAAGAGTGTTTCAGATCGGGGGGAGGACTGCGAAAAGACCCTTCAGTGTTCCCTGTTCCATGGGGATGATCTTTTTGGCTTGTTAGCTGTGCTGCTCCTTGGTTCTCCCTCTCCAGATTCTTCCGCTTGCTTGCGGAAGGTACAGGGTGGCTGGTCTCTGCTTCGCTGGCGACAAGCCGTTGCTGACGGCAACCGTGGAAGCAGAGATGAACTTGCTTCCGTTGGCTGCAGAGTGAAGAGAAAAGGACTCTGCTCTGACGGCTCCTGGCCCAAACGTTCACCTCCCCCAAGGGTGAATTGGCCATACTAAATTGCCCGTAGTGTTAGGTGAAGGGGTAAATGGAGGGGAATGGGTGGGTTGCGCTTCGGTGGGTCGGCGTGGACTTGTTGGGCTGCAGGGCCTGTTTCCACACTGTCAGTAATCTAATCTAATCTAATCACTTTGAGCGAGGGTCAGATGAGGAAAGGTTGGTCTGGGAGGCACAGTGAAGAGAGCAGAACGAGGCATGGCTTTTCCAAGTGGTTTGGGAGGACAGAGAGTTGGAGGGCCTCGATTGGAAGTAAACTCCTGTTGTGACTTTCCCAGAGGGAAGACTCCTGGCACTGAGGGTCGTTCCCCAGAGGGAGGAGGCTGGTCTGTGATGAGGAAACTCTGTCGATATTGGCTGGAGTTTAGAGGGCTGCGAGGGAATTTCGTTGAAACTCGGAACATTCCAGAGAGGAGAGCACTTCGCCAGGCCCGCTGGAACATGGGGGTTTGGTGTGGGGGAGGGGGAAGGGGGGGGAGAGACTCTCTCTCAGGAGAAAGGGGCTGCTCAGTTTGGACTGAGATGGGAGGTTTCCTCCCTCAGAGCGCTGTGTGACTTTGGAGTGCTCCACCTGGGAGGCCAGGGGTCGCTTCATATGTTCGAGACTGGGGTCTGATGGGTTCTCAGGGAGGGGGGAGTGGGTAGGAAGCTGGAGTGGATCAGTGCTGAACAAGGCGGGAGTGTGGGGGGGAAGCAGTTGCCAGGGTGGACTGTTCTGTTGTGAGGTGGAAGGAATCGAGGCTTGGGTCTGCGCAGTAATGTGGCATTATCCAAGACAGCAAGCACAAAGGTTCAATATGGAAGGCAAGGAGAAAGCCCACAGACATTCAACCACTGCAGGGGAGAGGTCGGCCATTTGGCCCGTCACATCTACACTGACCCTTTAAAGAGCATCCCACCCAGGCCCGACCATTTCCTGTGGCTGATCCATCTAACCTACACATCCCTGAGCACTCTGGGTAATTTCCCATGGCCAATCCACCCCAACCTGCACATATTTGGACTGTGGGAGGAAGCTGGAGTACCCGGAGGAAACCCACACCTGCAGATACAGGAAGCTGTCCTAATGATCTCCATTTAATGCGAACATTTCAATGCAGTTCCAGACCGTTTCTTGGGACTAAGTGGATATTTAGTTGTTCATGCAGGGCTGCTGATGGGACCTCGCTGTGCCTGGTTTCCTGCAGCATCGCTCACTTCAGTGGGACACGTCGGGGCAGGCGGTAAATCCTGGGAATGAACCCTTACCCTGGAGAAATCCCGGAGTGGGGAGCCTGAGTAGTCCGCTGTCACTGACAGCAGTTCAGGAAAGAAAGTTAAAACTCCCACAACACCGGGTTCTGGTCCAACAGGTTTAATTGGAAGCACAGTCTGGCTTTCGGAGCGTCGCTCCTTCGTCAGGGATCCCTGTCCCAAAGCCTGTCTGCTTCCCATACATCCCGATGTTGTGGGACATTAACCCTTCATACTCCCCACTCCAACACCGGGTCTCCACATCCGTTCCGGATAAAACAGGGAATGTTCTCTCTGTGTGAAAGCGATCAGAGGATTCTCGGGAGAGAGGGGGGAGGGGGGAGGGGGTGAGACTGGGAATGGGAGGGATGGTCCCAACTGAAGCTCCCTGAATGGTGGACAAGGGTCGATGCCCCACTCTGTCTGTCTGCCTCTCCCCGCACCCCCCCCCCACCCTGTGTGTGTCTCTCTCCCCCCCCCACCCCGTGTGTGTGTCTCTCACCCCCCCACCCCGTGTGTGTCTCTCCCCCCCACCCCGTGTGTGTCTCTCCCCCCCACCCTGTGTCTCTCTCTCTCCCCCCCCACCCTGTGTATGTCTCTCTCTCCCCCCCCACCCTGTGTGTCTCTCTCCCCCCCCACCCCGTGTGTGTCTCTCTCTCTCCCCCCCCACCCTGTGTGTGTCTCTCTCCCCCCCACCCTGTGTGTGTCTCTCTCCCCCCCACCCTGTGTGTATGTCTCTCTCCCCCCCCCACCCTGTGTATGTCTCTCTTCCCCCCCCACCCTGTGTGTCTCTCTCTCCCCCCCACCCCGTGTGTGTCTCTCTCTCTCCCCCCCACCCTGTGTATGTCTCTCTCCCCCCCCACCCTGTGTGTGTCTCTCTCCCCCCCCACCCTGTGTGTGTGTCTCTCTCCCCCCCCACCCTGTGTGTGTGTCTCTCTCCCCCCCACCCTGTGTATGTCTCTCTCCCCCCCCACCCTGTGTGTCTCTCTCTCCCCCCCACCCTGTGTGTCTGTGTCTCTCTCCCTCTCTCTCTTTCCCCCCCCCCCCCCCCCCCCCCCCCCCCCCCCCCACCAAAACCTGTCTGTCTGTCTGTCTCTCTCTCCCCTGTGGACTTGTCCCATGGGAGACTGGTTAGCAAGGTTAGATCTCATGGAATAGAGCAAGAACTAGCCATTTGGATACAGAACTGGCTCAAAGGTAGAAGACAGAGGGTGGTGGTGGAGGGTTGTTTTTCAGACTGGAGGCCTGTGACCAGGGGAGTGCCACAAGGATCGGTGCTGGGCCCACTACTTTTTGTCATTTACATAAATGATTTGGTTGCGAACATAAGAGGTAAAGTTAGTAAGTTTGCAGATGACACCAAAATTGGAGGTGCCGTGGGCAGCGAAGAGGGTTACCTCAGATTACAACAGGATCTGGACCAGATGGGCCAATGGGCTGAGAAGTGGCAGATGGAGTTTAATTCAGATAAATGTGAGGTGCTGTATTTTGGGAAAGCAAATCTTAGCAGGACTTATACACGTAATGGTAAGGTCCTAGGGAGTGTTGCTGAACAAAGAGACCTTGGAGTGCAGCTTCATAGCTCCTTGAAAGTGGAGTCGCAGGTAGGTAGGATAGTGAAGGCAGCGTTTGGAATGTTTTCCTTTATTGGTCAGAGTATTGAGTACAGGAGTTGGGAGGGTCACGTTGCGGCTGTACAGGACATTGGTTAGACCACTGTTGGAATATTGCGTGCAATTCTGGTCTCCTTCCTATCGGAAAGATGTTGTGAAACTTGAAAGGGTTCAGAAAAGATTTACAAGGATGTTGCCAGGGTTGGAGGGTCTGAGCTACAGGGAGAGGCTGAACAGGCTGGGGCTGTTTTCCCTGGAGCGTCGGAGGCTGAGGGGTGACCTTATAGAGGTTTATAAAATTATGAGGGGCACGGATAGGATAAACAGATAAAGTCTTTTCCCTGGGGTGGGGGAGTCCATAGAGGGGCATAGGTTTAGGGTGAGAGGGGAAAGATATAAAAGAGACCTAAGGGGCAACTTTTTCACCCAGAGGGTGGTACGTGTATGGAATGAGCTGCCAGAGGATGTGGTGGAGGCTGGTACAATTACAACATTTAAGAGGCATCTGGATGGGTATATGAATAGGAAGGGTTTAGAGGGATATGGGCCGGGTGCTGGGTGGGGTTAGGATATCTGGGTCAGCATGGAGGGGTTGGACCGAAGGGTCTGTTTCCGTGCTGTACCTCTCTATGTCCCCCGCCCTCCTGGTCTCTGTCTCCTCCTCCCCTCCCCTCCCTGACCCCGGGTGGTGCTGATTGGTCTGTGCCCCCTGACCCCGGGTGGTGCTGATTGGTCTGTGCCCCCTGACCCCGGGTGGTGCTGATTGGTCTGTGCCCCTTGACCCCGGGTGGTGCTGATTGGTCTGTGACCCCTGACCCCGGGTGGTGCTGATTGGACTGTGCCCCCTGACCCAGGGTGATGCTGATTGGTCTGTGCTGGCGCTGGGTCACAGAGGTTGTTGGTGATGTCACAGAGGGCAGGCTGGGCTAATGGGGTTCTGTGGGGAGACTGAGCCCCCCTCCACCCCCTCACCCCCCCCACCCACCCTCACCCCATCCCCCCTCCCCATGACCGGCCGGCTTCAGTAGGATGCCTCTCCTGGAAGGCAAGTGTGTAACAGGGCGGCCGGGCGCTGGGACCAGGCTCAGGGGGGCCGGGCGCTGGGACCAGGCTCAGGGCGGCCGGGCGCTGGGACCAGGCTCAGGGGGGCCGGGCGCTGGGACCAGGCTCAGGGCGGCCGGGCGCTGGGACCAGGCTCAGGGCGGCCAGGCGCTGGGACCAGGCTCAGGGCGGCCGGGCGCTGGGACCAGGCTCAGGGGGGCCGGGCGCTGGGACCAGGCTCAGGGCGGCCGGGCGCTGGGACCAGGCTCAGGGGGGCCGGGCGCTGGGACCAGGCTCAGGGCGGCCGGGCGCTGGGACCAGGCTCAGGGCGGCCGGGCGCTGGGACCAGGCTCAGGGCGGCCAGGCGCTGGGACCAGGCTCAGGGCGGCCGGGCGCTGGGACCACACTCAGGGCGGCCGGGCGCTGGGACCACACTCAGGGCGGCCGGGCGCTGGGACCACACTCAGGGGGGCCGGGCGCTGGGACCGGGCTCAGGGGGGCCGGGCGCTGGGACCACACTCGGGGCGGCCGGGCGCTGGGACCAGGATCAGGGCGGCCGGGCGCTGGGACCACACTCAGGGGGGCCGGGCGCTGGGACCACACTCAGGGGGGCCGGGCGCTGGGACCACACTCAGGGGGGCCGGGCGCTGGGACCGGGCTCAGGGGGGCCGGGCGCTGGGACCACACTCAGGGGGGCCGGGCGCTGGGACCACACTCAGGGGGGCCGGGCGCTGGGACCACACTCAGGGGGGCCGGGCGCTGGGACCGGGCTCAGGGGGGCCGGGCGCTGGGACCACACTCAGGGGGGCCGGGCGCTGGGACCGGGCTCAGGGGGGCCGGGCGCTGGGACCGGGCTCAGGGGGGCCGGGCGCTGGGACCACGCTCAGGGGGACCGGGCGCTGGGACCGGGCTCAGGGGGGCCGGGCGCTGGGACCACGCTCAGGGGGACCAGGCGCTGGGACCACGCTCAGGGGGACCGGGCGCTGGGACCACGCTCAGGGGGACCAGGCGCTGGGACCACGCTCAGGGCGGCCGGGCGCTGGGACCACGCTCAGGGCGGCCGGGCGCTGGGACCACGCTCAGGGCGGCCGGGCGCTGGGACCACGCTCAGGGCGGCCGGGCGCTGGGACCACGCTCAGGGCGGCCGGGCGCTGGGACCAGGATCAGGGCGGCCGGGCGCTGGGACCACGCTCAGGGCGGCCGGGCGCTGGGACCACGCTCAGGGCGGCCGGGCGCTGGGACCACGCTCAGGGCGGCCGGGCGCTGGGACCACGCTCAGGGGGGCCGGGCGCTGGGACCACGCTCAGGGGGGCCGGGCGCTGGGGCCACGCTCAGGGGGGCCGGGCGCTGGCGCTGGGGCTGGGCACTGGGACGGGGCGCTGGGACCAGGTGCTGGGACCACACTCAGGGCAGCCGGGCGCTGGGACCACACTCAGGGCGGTCGGGCACTGGGACGGGGCGCTGGGACCACACTCAGGGCGGCCGGGCGCTGGGGCCGGGCGCTGCCCCTGGGGTGTGTTTCCCCAGTGGGGGTGGGTGTTGGGGGTAACAGAGACGGCTGGTGTAGCTGGGAACAGGGGGCAGGGGCACACAGACGTACCCAGACTGCTTCAGTCTGCTGGGCCTCGCCACCAAGCCCCACCCCCCCTCCCCCGGTCACACCCCCCTTCCCCCCGATGGCTCTCTCTCTCTCTGGCTACAGCCCCCTCCCCTCCCCCCCCCTTCCCCCCCCCCCGATGACCCTCCCTGGCTCCCCCTGGTGTCCTGACGGTAAGGTTGCTGTTGTTTCCCACAGACGATGGCGGAGTGGTCACGACGGTGGTTGCCACCCCGGGGCAGGGGCCTGACCTTCCCCAGGAGGTCTCCTACACCGTGATCAAAGTGATCGGGAACGGCTCCTTCGGCGTGGTCTACCAGGTCAAGCTGGTGGACACCGGAGAGGTGGTGGCCATTAAAAAGGTCCTGCAGGACAAACGCTTCAAGGTGAGGGGGCAGGGGTCAGGGGGCATGACCGGGGTGGGGCGGGAGTCAGGCCCAAACAGCATTGGGGGTATTCTCCAGCCCCCCTGGAGGTGGGTCTGTTTCCGTGCTGGGCGTTTGAGTGACAGCCCTTCCTCACTATCCCACAGCTCCGCCAATCCTTGTGTTGTCCGCAAACCTACCAACCGAACACTGACGTTTTCATCCCCAGTCTTTGCAGGACGCGGATATTCAGCCTCCACAGCTGCCCTGTGTCTTCGCTGCCCGTCCTGTCTCCAACGTGCCAACCCACCGTGGAGCCCACATTGCCAGCTTTATCTCCAGGACCAGCCCGTCATATCGGGCTTTCCCAAATGCTTGAGTAAAAGTCCTTGTAAACGGCATCCGCTGTCCATCCCTCATTGGTCGTCATCCTTCACTCACTCAAAAACAGAACTTACCTTTGTGAAGCTGAGCCCCCCTGCACCAAAGCCAGGTTTACCGCCCTGAGGAAGTCCCTTATTTTCCAAACGCAAGTAAACTCCGTCCCTGAGCAACCTTCTCCAGGAAGTGTGAGACCAGGGATGTCAGACAGATGGCCTAGCATCGCCTGGATGGTCCTTTTTTCCCTTGCACCAGCATTGGGTATTTGTTCAACCTTCTGGGAGAGAGGGGACAAACATCTCTGCCAAGTCACCTCCCTATGTATCCTGGGATCAATCCCATCTGGCCCTGGGGACTGAGCCATCCTTCACGCTCTTCAACACCACCACCACCACCTCAACAACACCCTGTTACCCTCTTGCTCCCAACATCGCCGGACGTTGTCCTAATTCCTGCCACACGGTGGATTTTCCACGATCCTGTCTATCTCCTTCTCCCCCCTTCATACACCGCGAGGGTCCCTGCTGTTTGCTGAGCCTTGCTCAGGAATGGCCAGGCAGCAGACAGAGCCGGGTCCCTCTAACACCCAGTCCTCTGTGTTCCCACAGAACCGCGAGTTACAGATAATGCGGAAACTCGATCACCGGAACATCGTCAGACTGCGGTATTTCTTCTATTCCACTGGCGAGAAGGTAAGAGAGGCTGGGTCAGCCACACTGACATGGTGCTGGGGTGGGGAAGGTCACTGAGGGTCAGGGGTCACTGGGACCTGGCAGGGTCAGGTCACTGAGGGTCAGGGGTCACTGGGACCTGGCAGGGTCAGGTCACTGAGGGTCAGGGGTCACTGGGACCTGGCAGGGTCAGGCCACTGAGGGTCAGGGGTCACTGGGACCTGGCAGGGTCAGGCCACTGAGGGTCAGGGGTCACTGGGACCTGGCAGGGTCAGGCCACTGAGGGTCAGGGGTCACTGGGACCTGGCAGGGTAAGGTCACTGAGGGTCAGGGGTCACTGTGACCTGGCAGGGTCAGGTCACTGAGGGTCAGGGGTCACTGTGACCTGGCAGGGTCAGGTCACTGAGGGTCAGGGGTCACTGTGACCTGGCAGGGTCAGGTCACTGAGGGTCAGGGGTCACTGTGACCTGGCAGGGTCAGGTCACTGAGGGTCAGGGGTCACTGTGACCTGGCAGGGTAAGGTCAGAGAGGGTCAGGGGTCACTGTGACCTGGCAGGGTAAGGTCAGAGAGGGTCAGGGGTCACTGGGACCTGGCAGGGTAAGGTCACTGAGGGTCAGGGGTCACTGTGACCTGGCAGGGTCAGGGGTCACTGTGACCTGGCAGGGTAAGGTCAGAGAGGGTCAGGGGTCACTGAGACCTGGCAGGGTAAGGTCACTGAGGAATATGGCGGAGGGTGAGTGTACGGAGGGGGAGGGGAGGGGGTCAGAGGGTGAATGTACAGTGGGGGAGGGGAGGGGGTCGGAGGGTGAGTGTACGGAGGGGGAGGGGGAAGGAGTCCGTGGGTGAGTGTACGGAGGGGGAGGTGCTGGGGGTGATGTACCCTCTGGGCTGGGGGCTGGGGGTGATGAACCCTCGGGGCTGGGGGTGATGTACCCTCTGGGCTGGGGGCTGGGAGCGGGGGGCTGGGGGTGATGGACCCTCTGGGCTGGGGGCTGGGAGCGGGGGGCTGGGGGTGATGTACCCTCTGGGCTGGGGGCTGGGAGCGGGGGGCGGGGGGCTGGGGGTGCTGTACCCTCTGGGCGGGGTGGGGTGGGGTGGGGGGGCGCGCACTCTCTGATCGGGTTGGGGTTACTGTAGATGTTTTTTGTGTCCAACAGAAAGATGAGGTTTACTTAAATCTGGTTCTAGACTACGTTCCCGAGACGGTGTATCGCGTTGCCCGGCACTTCAGCAAGGCCAAGCAGCAGGTCCCCATGATCTACATCAAGGTGAGTGTCCACTCCCTCAGCACTGACCCTCCCACAGGGCCCACTCCCTCAGCACTGACCCTCCCACAGGGCCCACTCCCTCAGCACTGACCCTCCCACAGGGCCCACTCCCTCAGCACTGACCCTCCCACAGGGCCCACTCCCTCAGCACTGACCCTCCGACAGTGCCCACTCCCTCAGCACTGACCCTCCGACAGGGCCCACTCCCTCAGCACTGACCCTCCGACAGGGCCTACTCCCTCAGCACTGACCCTCCGACAGGGCCCGCTCTCTGAGCACTGACCCTCCGACAGTGCCCACTCCCTCAGCACTGACCCTCGGACGATGCCCACTCCCTCAGCACTGACCCTCGGACGGTGCCCACTCCCTCAGCACTGACCCTCAGACAGTGCGGCACTCCCTCAGCACTGACCCTCAGACAGTGCGGCACTCCCTCAGCACTGACCCTCCGACAGTGCGGCACTCCCTCAGCACTGACCCTCCGACAGTGCCCACTCCCTCAGCACTGACCCTCCATTAGTGCCCGCTCTCTGAGCACTGACCCTCCGACAGTGCCCACTCCCTCAGCACTGACCCTCGGACGGTGCCCACTCCCTCAGCACTGACCCTCGGACGGTGCCCACTCCCTCAGCACTGACCCTCGGACAGTGCGGCACTCCCTCAGCACTGACCCTCGGACAGTGCGGCACTCCCTCAGCACTGACCCTCCGACAGTGCCCACTCCCTCAGCACTGACCCTCCGACAGTGCCCACTCCCTCAGCACTGACCCTCGGACAGTGCGGCACTCCCTCAGCACTGACCCTCGGACAGTGCCCACTCCCTCAGCACTGACCCTCCCACAGTGCCCACTCCCTCAGCACTGACCCTCCCACAGTGCCCACTCCCTCAGCACTGACCCTCCCACAGTGCCCACTCCCTCAGCACTGACCCTCCCACAGTGCCCACTCCCTCAGCACTGACCCTCCCACAGGGCCCACTCCCTCAGCACTGACCCTCCCACAGGGCCCACTCCCTCAGCACTGACCCTCCAACAGTGCCCACTCCCTCAGCACTGACCCTCCCACAGTGCCCACTCCCTCAGCACTGACCCTCCCACAGTGCCCACTCCCTCAGCACTGACCCTCCCACAGTGCCCACTCCCTCAGCACTGACCCTCCGACAGTGCCCACTCCCTCAGCACTGACCCTCCATTAGTGCCCGCTCTCTGAGCACTGACCCTCCGACAGTGCCCACTCCTTCAGCACTGACCCTCCGACAGTGCCCACTCCCTCTACACTGACCCTCTGACAGTTTGGCACTCCCTCAGCTGTGACCCTCTGACAGTGCGGCACTCCCTCAGCACTGACCCTCCGGCAGTGCGGCACTCCCTCAGCACTGACCCTTCGGCAGTGCCCACTCCCTCAGCACTGACCCTCCGACAGTGCCCACTCCCTCAGCACTGACCCTCCGACAGTGCCCACTCCCTCAGCACTGACCCTCCGACAGTGCCCACTCCCTCAGCACTGACCCTCCGACAGTGCCCACTCCCTCAGCACTGACCCTCTGACAGGGCCCACTCCCTCAGCACTGACCCTCCATTAGTGCCCGCTCTCTGAGCACTGACCCTCCGACAGTGCCCACTCCCTCAGCACTGACCCTCGGACGATGCCCACTCCCTCAGCACTGACCCTCGGACGGTGCCCACTCCCTCAGCACTGACCCTCGGACAGTGCGGCACTCCCTCAGCACTGACCCTCGGACAGTGCGGCACTCCCTCAGCACTGACCCTCCGACAGTGCCCACTCCCTCAGCACTGACCCTCCGACAGTGCCCACTCCCTCAGCACTGACCCTCGGACAGTGCGGCACTCCCTCAGCACTGACCCTCGGACAGTGCGGCACTCCCTCAGCACTGACCCTCCGACAGTGCCCACTCCCTCTACACTGACCCTCTGACAGTTTGGCACTCCCTCAGCTGTGACCCTCTGACAGTGCGGCACTCCCTCAGCACTGACCCTCCGACAGTGCCCACTCCCTCAGCACTGACCCTCCGACAGTGCCCACTCCCTCAGCACTGACCCTCCATTAGTGCCCGCTCTCTGAGCACTGACCCTCCGACAGTGCCCACTCCCTCAGCACTGACCCTCCATTAGTGCCCGCTCTCTGAGCACTGACCCTCCGACAGTGCCCACTCCTTCAGCACTGACCCTCCGACAGTGCCCACTCCCTCTACACTGACCCTCTGACAGTTTGGCACTCCCTCAGCTGTGACCCTCTGACAGTGCGGCACTCCCTCAGCACTGACCCTCCGGCAGTGCGGCACTCCCTCAGCACTGACCCTTCGGCAGTGCCCACTCCCTCAGCACTGACCCTCCGACAGTGCCCACTCCCTCAGCACTGACCCTCCGACAGTGCCCACTCCCTCAGCACTGACCCTCCGACAGTGCCCACTCCCTCAGCACTGACCCTCCGACAGGGCCCACTCCCTCAGCACTGACCCTCTGACAGGGCCCACTCCCTCAGCACTGACCCTCCGACAGTGTCCACTCCCTCAGCACTGACCCTCGGACTGTGCCCACTCCCTCAGCACTGACCCTCGGACGGTGCCCACTCCCTCAGCACTGACCCTCAGACAGTGGGGCACTCCCTCAGCACTGACCCTCCGACAGTGCGGCACTCCCTCAGCACTGACCCTCCGACAGTGCCCACTCCCTCAGCACTGACCCTCCGACAGTGCCCACTCCCTCAGCACTGACCCTCCATTAGTGCCCGCTCTCTGAGCACTGACCCTCCGACAGTGCCCACTCCCTCAGCACTGACCCTCGGACCGTGCCCACTCCCTCAGCACTGACCCTCGGACGATGCCCACTCCCTCAGCACTGACCCTCGGACGGTGCCCACTCCCTCAGCACTGACCCTCGGACAGTGCGGCACTCCCTCAGCACTGACCCTCGGACAGTGCGGCACTCCCTCAGCACTGACCCTCCGACAGTGCCCACTCCCTCAGCACTGACCCTCCGACAGTGCCCACTCCCTCAGCACTGACCCTCGGACAGTGCGGCACTCCCTCAGCACTGACCCTCGGACAGTGCGGCACTCCCTCAGCACTGACCCTCCGACAGTGCCCACTCCCTCTACACTGACCCTCTGACAGTTTGGCACTCCCTCAGCTGTGACCCTCTGACAGTGCGGCACTCCCTCAGCACTGACCCTCCGACAGTGCCCACTCCCTCAGCACTGACCCTCCGACAGTGCCCACTCCCTCAGCACTGACCCTCCGACAGTGCCCACTCCCTCAGCACTGACCCTCCATTAGTGCCCGCTCTCTGAGCACTGACCCTCCGACAGTGCCCACTCCCTCAGCACTGACCCTCCATTAGTGCCCGCTCTCTGAGCACTGACCCTCCGACAGTGCCCACTCCTTCAGCACTGACCCTCCGACAGTGCCCACTCCCTCTACACTGACCCTCTGACAGTTTGGCACTCCCTCAGCTGTGACCCTCTGACAGTGCGGCACTCCCTCAGCACTGACCCTCCGGCAGTGCGGCACTCCCTCAGCACTGACCCTTCGGCAGTGCCCACTCCCTCAGCACTGACCCTCCGACAGTGCCCACTCCCTCAGCACTGACCCTCCGACAGTGCCCACTCCCTCAGCACTGACCCTCCGACAGTGCCCACTCCCTCAGCACTGACCCTCCGACAGTGCCCACTCCCTCAGCACTGACCCTCCGACAGGGCCCACTCCCTCAGCACTGACCCTCTGACAGGGCCCACTCCCTCAGCACTGACCCTCCGACAGGGCCCACTCCCTCAGCACTGACCCTCCGACAGTGTCCACTCCCTCAGCCCTGACCCTCGGACTGTGCCCACTCCCTCAGCACTGACCCTCGGACGATGCCCACTCCCTCAGCACTGACCCTCGGACGGTGCCCACTCCCTCAGCACTGACCCTCGGACGGTGCGGCACTCCCTCAGCACTGACCCTCGGACGGTGCGGCACTCCCTCAGCACTGACCCTCGGACGGTGCGGCACTCCCTCAGCACTGACCCTCCGACAGGGCCCACTCCCTCAGCACTGACCCTCCGACAGTGCCCACTCCCTCAGCACTGACCCTCCGACAGTGCCCACTCCCTCAGCACTGACCCTCCGACAGGGCCCACTCCCTCAGCATTGACCCTCCGACAGGGCCCACTCCCTCAGCACTGACCCTCCGACAGGGCCCACTCCCTCAGCACTGACCCTCCGACAGGGCCCACTCCCTCAGCACTGACCCTCCGACAGGGCCCACTCCCTCAGCACTGACCCTCGGACTGTGCCCACTCCCTCAGCACTGACCCTCGGACTGTGCCCACTCCCTCAGCACTGACCCTCGGACGGTGCCCACTCCCTCAGCACTGACCCTCGGACGGTGCGGCACTCCCTCAGCACTGACCCTCGGACGGTGCGGCACTCCCTCAGCACTGACCCTCGGACGGTGCGGCACTCCCTCAGCACTGACCCTCGGACGGTGCGGCACTCCCTCAGCACTGACCCTCCGACGGTGCCCACTCCCTCTACACTGACCCTCTGACAGTTTGGCACTCCCTCAGCACTGACCCTCGGACGGTGCCCACTCCCTCAGCACTGACCCTCGGACAGTGCCCACTCCCTCAGCTGTGACCCTCTGACAGTGCGGCACTCCCTCAGCAGTGACCCTCCGACAGTGCCCACTCCCTCAGCACTGACCCTCCGACAGTGCCCACTCCCTCAGCACTGACCCTCCGACAGTGCCCACTCCCTCAGCACTGACCCTCCATTAGTGCCCGCTCTCTGAGCACTGACCCTCCGACAGTGCCCACTCCTTCAGCACTGACCCTCGGACCGTGCCCACTCCCTCAGCACTGACCCTCGGACGATGCCCACTCCCTCAGCACTGACCCTCGGACGGTGCCCACTCCCTCAGCACTGACCCTCGGACAGTGCGGCACTCCCTCAGCACTGACCCTCGGACAGTGCGGCACTCCCTCAGCACTGACCCTCCGACAGTGCCCACTCCCTCAGCACTGACCCTCCGACAGTGCCCACTCCCTCAGCACTGACCCTCCATTAGTGCCCGCTCTCTGAGCACTGACCCTCCGACAGTGCCCACTCCCTCAGCACTGACCCTCGGACCGTGCCCACTCCCTCAGCACTGACCCTCGGACGATGCCCACTCCCTCAGCACTGACCCTCGGACGGTGCCCACTCCCTCAGCACTGACCCTCGGACAGTGCGGCACTCCCTCAGCACTGACCCTCGGACAGTGCGGCACTCCCTCAGCACTGACCCTCCGACAGTGCCCACTCCCTCAGCACTAACCCTCCGACAGTGCCCACTCCCTCAGCACTGACCCTCGGACAGTGCGGCACTCCCTCAGCACTGACCCTCGGACAGTGCGGCACTCCCTCAGCACTGACCCTCCGACAGTGCCCACTCCCTCTACACTGACCCTCTGACAGTTTGGCACTCCCTCAGCTGTGACCCTCTGACAGTGCGGCACTCCCTCAGCACTGACCCTCCGACAGTGCCCACTCCCTCAGCACTGACCCTCCATTAGTGCCCGCTCTCTGAGCACTGACCCTCCGACAGTGCCCACTCCTTCAGCACTGACCCTCGGACCGTGCCCACTCCCTCAGCACTGACCCTCGGACGATGCCCACTCCCTCAGCACTGACCCTCGGACGGTGCCCACTCCCTCAGCACTGACCCTCGGACAGTGCGGCACTCCCTCAGCACTGACCCTCGGACAGTGCGGCACTCCCTCAGCACTGACCCTCCGACAGTGCCCACTCCCTCAGCACTGACCCTCCGACAGTGCCCACTCCCTCAGCACTGACCCTCCATTAGTGCCCGCTCTCTGAGCACTGACCCTCCGACAGTGCCCACTCCCTCAGCACTGACCCTCCGACAGTGCCCACTCCCTCAGCACTGACCCTCGGACGATGCCCACTCCCTCAGCACTGACCCTCCGACAGTGCCCACTCCCTCAGCACTGACCCTCCGACAGTGCCCACTCCCTCAGCACTGACCCTCCGACAGGGCCCACTCCCTCAGCACTGACCCTCTGACAGGGCCCACTCCCTCAGCACTGACCCTCCATTAGTGCCCGCTCTCTGAGCACTGACCCTCCGACAGTGCCCACTCCCTCAGCACTGACCCTCGGACAGTGCGGCACTCCCTCAGCACTGACCCTCGGACAGTTTGGCACTCCCTCAGCTGTGACCCTCTGACAGTGCGGCACTCCCTCAGCACTGACCCTCCGACAGTGCCCACTCCCTCAGCACTGACCCTCCATTAGTGCCCGCTCTCTGAGCACTGACCCTCCGACAGTGCCCACTCCTTCAGCACTGACCCTCGGACCGTGCCCACTCCCTCAGCACTGACCCTCGGACGATGCCCACTCCCTCAGCACTGACCCTCGGACGGTGCCCACTCCCTCAGCACTGACCCTCGGACAGTGCGGCACTCCCTCAGCACTGACCCTCGGACAGTGCGGCACTCCCTCAGCACTGACCCTCCGACAGTGCCCACTCCCTCAGCACTGACCCTCCGACAGTGCCCACTCCCTCAGCACTGACCCTCCATTAGTGCCCGCTCTCTGAGCACTGACCCTCCGACAGTGCCCACTCCCTCAGCACTGACCCTCGGACCGTGCCCACTCCCTCAGCACTGACCCTCGGACGATGCCCACTCCCTCAGCACTGACCCTCGGACGGTGCCCACTCCCTCAGCACTGACCCTCGGACAGTGCGGCACTCCCTCAGCACTGACCCTCGGACAGTGCGGCACTCCCTCAGCACTGACCCTCCGACAGTGCCCACTCCCTCAGCACTAACCCTCCGACAGTGCCCACTCCCTCAGCACTGACCCTCGGACAGTGCGGCACTCCCTCAGCACTGACCCTCGGACAGTGCGGCACTCCCTCAGCACTGACCCTCCGACAGTGCCCACTCCCTCTACACTGACCCTCTGACAGTTTGGCACTCCCTCAGCTGTGACCCTCTGACAGTGCGGCACTCCCTCAGCACTGACCCTCCGACAGTGCCCACTCCCTCAGCACTGACCCTCCGACAGTGCCCACTCCCTCAGCACTGACCCTCCGACAGTGCCCACTCCCTCAGCACTGACCCTCTGACAGGGCCCACTCCCTCAGCACTGACCCTCTGACAGTGTCCACTCCCTCAGCACTGACCCTCGGACAGTGCGGCACTCCCTCAGCACTGACCCTCGGACAGTTTGGCACTCCCTCAGCTGTGACCCTCTGACAGTGCGGCACTCCCTCAGCACTGACCCTCCGACAGTGCCCACTCCCTCAGCACTGACCCTCCATTAGTGCCCGCTCTCTGAGCACTGACCCTCCGACAGTGCCCACTCCTTCAGCACTGACCCTCGGACCGTGCCCACTCCCTCAGCACTGACCCTCGGACGATGCCCACTCCCTCAGCACTGACCCTCGGACAGTGCGGCACTCCCTCAGCACTGACCCTCGGACAGTGCGGCACTCCCTCAGCACTGACCCTCGGACAGTGCGGCACTCCCTCAGCACTGACCCTCCGACAGTGCCCACTCCCTCAGCACTGACCCTCCGACAGTGCCCACTCCCTCAGCACTGACCCTCCATTAGTGCCCGCTCTCTGAGCACTGACCCTCCGACAGTGCCCACTCCCTCAGCACTGACCCTCGGACCGTGCCCACTCCCTCAGCACTGACCCTCGGACGATGCCCACTCCCTCAGCACTGACCCTCGGACGGTGCCCACTCCCTCAGCACTGACCCTCGGACAGTGCGGCACTCCCTCAGCACTGACCCTCGGACAGTGCGGCACTCCCTCAGCACTGACCCTCCGACAGTGCCCACTCCCTCAGCACTAACCCTCCGACAGTGCCCACTCCCTCAGCACTGACCCTCGGACAGTGCGGCACTCCCTCAGCACTGACCCTCGGACAGTGCGGCACTCCCTCAGCACTGACCCTCCGACAGTGCCCACTCCCTCTACACTGACCCTCTGACAGTTTGGCACTCCCTCAGCTGTGACCCTCTGACAGTGCGGCACTCCCTCAGCACTGACCCTCCGACAGTGCCCACTCCCTCAGCACTGACCCTCCGACAGTGCCCACTCCCTCAGCACTGACCCTCCGACAGTGCCCACTCCCTCAGCACTGACCCTCTGACAGGGCCCACTCCCTCAGCACTGACCCTCTGACAGTGTCCACTCCATCAGCACTGACCCTCGGACTGTGCCCACTCCCTCAGCACTGACCCTCGGACGATGCCCACTCCCTCAGCACTGACCCTCGGACGGTGCCCACTCCCTCAGCACTGACCCTCGGACGGTGCGGCACTCCCTCAGCACTGACCCTCGGACGGTGCGGCACTCCCTCAGCACTGACCCTCGGACGGTGCGGCACTCCCTCAGCACTGACCCTCGGACGGTGCGGCACTCCCTCAGCACTGACCCTCGGACGGTGCGGCACTCCCTCAGCACTGACCCTCGGACTGTGCGGCACTCCCTCAGCACTGACCCTCGGACAGTGCGGCACTCCCTCAGCACTGACCCTCCGACAGTGCCCACTCCCTCTACACTGACCCTCTGACAGTTTGGCACTCCCTCAGCTGTGACCCTCTGACAGTGCGGCACTCCCTCAGCACTGACCCTCCGACAGTGCCCACTCCCTCAGCACTGACCCTCCGACAATGCCCACTCCCTCAGCACTGACCCTCCGACAGTGCCCACTCCCTCAGCACTGACCCTCCATTAGTGCCCGCTCTCTGAGCACTGACCCTCCGACAGTGCCCACTCCCTCAGCACTGACCCTCCATTAGTGCCCGCTCTCTGAGCACTGACCCTCCGACAGTGCCCACTCCTTCAGCACTGACCCTCCGACAGTGCCCACTCCCTCTACACTGACCCTCTGACAGTTTGGCACTCCCTCAGCTGTGACCCTCTGACAGTGCGGCACTCCCTCAGCACTGACCCTCCGGCAGTGCGGCACTCCCTCAGCACTGACCCTTCGGCAGTGCCCACTCCCTCAGCACTGACCCTCCGACAGTGCCCACTCCCTCAGCACTGACCCTCCGACAGTGCCCACTCCCTCAGCACTGACCCTCCGACAGTGCCCACTCCCTCAGCACTGACCCTCCGACAGTGCCCACTCCCTCAGCACTGACCCTCCGACAGGGCCCACTCCCTCAGCACTGACCCTCTGACAGGGCCCACTCCCTCAGCACTGACCCTCCGACAGTGTCCACTCCCTCAGCACTGACCCTCGGACGGTGCCCACTCCCTCAGCACTGACCCTCGGACGGTGCCCACTCCCTCAGCACTGACCCTCAGACAGTGCGGCACTCCCTCAGCACTGACCCTCCGACAGTGCGGCACTCCCTCAGCACTGACCCTCCGACAGTGCCCACTCCCTCAGCACTGACCCTCCGACAGTGCCCACTCCCTCAGCACTGACCCTCCATTAGTGCCCGCTCTCTGAGCACTGACCCTCCGACAGTGCCCACTCCCTCAGCACTGACCCTCGGACCGTGCCCACTCCCTCAGCACTGACGCTCGGACGATGCCCACTCCCTCAGCACTGACCCTCGGACGGTGCCCACTCCCTCAGCACTGACCCTCGGACAGTGCGGCACTCCCTCAGCACTGACCCTCGGACAGTGCGGCACTCCCTCAGCACTGACCCTCCGACAGTGCCCACTCCCTCAGCACTGACCCTCCGACAGTGCCCACTCCCTCAGCACTGACCCTCGGACAGTGCGGCACTCCCTCAGCACTGACCCTCGGACAGTGCCCACTCCCTCAGCACTGACCCTCCGACAGTGCCCACTCCCTCTACACTGACCCTCTGACAGTTTGGCACTCCCTCAGCTGTGACCCTCTGACAGTGCGGCACTCCCTCAGCACTGACCCTCCGACAGTGCCCACTCCCTCAGCACTGACCCTCCGACAGTGCCCACTCCCTCAGCACTGACCCTCCGACAGTGCCCACTCCCTCAGCACTGACCCTCCGACAGTGCCCACTCCCTCAGCACTGACCCTCCATTAGTGCCCGCTCTCTGAGCACTGACCCTCCGACAGTGCCCACTCCCTCAGCACTGACCCTCCATTAGTGCCCGCTCTCTGAGCACTGACCCTCCGACAGTGTCCACTCCTTCAGCACTGACCCTCCGACAGTGCCCACTCCCTCTACACTGACCCTCTGACAGTTTGGCACTCCCTCAGCTGTGACCCTCTGACAGTGCGGCACTCCCTCAGCACTGACCCTCCGGCAGTGCGGCACTCCCTCAGCACTGACCCTTCGGCAGTGCCCACTCCCTCAGCACTGACCCTCCGACAGTGCCCACTCCCTCAGCACTGACCCTCCGACAGTGCCCACTCCCTCAGCACTGACCCTCCGACAGTGCCCACTCCCTCAGCACTGACCCTCCGACAGTGCCCACTCCCTCAGCACTGACCCTCCGACAGTGCCCACTCCCTCAGCACTGACCCTCCGACAGGGCCCACTCCCTCAGCACTGACCCTCCGACAGTGTCCACTCCCTCAGCACTGACCCTCGGACTGTGCCCACTCCCTCAGCACTGACCCTCGGACGATGCCCACTCCCTCAGCACTGACCCTCGGACGGTGCCCACTCCCTCAGCACTGACCCTCGGACGGTGCGGCACTCCCTCAGCACTGACCCTCGGACGGTGCGGCACTCCCTCAGCACTGACCCTCGGACGGTGCGGCACTCCCTCAGCACTGACCCTCGGACGGTGCGGCACTCCCTCAGCACTGACCCTCGGACGTTGCGGCACTCCCTCAGCACTGACCCTCGGACGGTGCGGCACTCCCTCAGCACTGACCCTCCGACAGGGCCCACTCCCTCAGCACTGACCCTCCGACAGTGTCCACTCCCTCAGCACTGACCCTCGGACTGTGCCCACTCCCTCAGCACTGACCCTCCGACAGGGCCCACTCCCTCAGCACTGACCCTCGGACGGTGCGGCACTCCCTCAGCACTGACCCTCGGACGGTGCGGCACTCCCTCAGCACTGACCCTCGGACGGTGCGGCACTCCCTCAGCACTGACCCTCGGACGGTGCGGCACTCCCTCAGCACTGACCCTCGGACGGTGCGGCACTCCCTCAGCACTGACCCTCGGACGTTGCGGCACTCCCTCAGCACTGACCCTCGGACGGTGCGGCACTCCCTCAGCACTGACCCTCCGACAGGGCCCACTCCCTCAGCACTGACCCTCCGACAGTGTCCACTCCCTCAGCACTGACCCTCGGACTGTGCCCACTCCCTCAGCACTGACCCTCCGACAGTGCCCACTCCCTCAGCACTGACCCTCGGACGGTGCGGCACTCCCTCAGCACTGACCCTCGGACGGTGCGGCACTCCCTCAGCACTGACCCTCGGACAGTGCGGCACTCCCTCAGCACTGACCCTCGGACGGTGCGGCACTCCCTCAGCACTGACCCTCGGACGGTGCGGCACTCCCTCAGCACTGACCCTCGGACGGTGCGGCACTCCCTCAGCACTGACCCTCGGACGGTGCGGCACTCCCTCAGCACTGACCCTCGGACGGTGCGGCACTCCCTCAGCACTGACCCTCGGACGGTGCGGCACTCCCTCAGCACTGACCCTCGGACAGGGCCCACTCCCTCAGCACTGACCCTCCGACAGGGCCCACTCCCTCAGCACTGACCCTCCGACAGTGCCCACTCCCTCAGCACTGACCCTCGGACAGGGCCCACTCCCTCAGCACTGACCCTCCGACAGGGCCCACTCCCTCAGCACTGACCCTCCGACAGTGCCCACTCCCTCAGCACTGACCCTCCGACAGTGCCCACTCCCTCAGCACTGACCCTCCATTAGTGCCCGCTCTCTGAGCACTGACCCTCCGACAGTGCCCACTCCTTCAGCACTGACCCTCGGACCTAGCCCACTCCCTCAGCACTGACCCTCGGACGATGCCCACTCCCTCAGCACTGACCCTCGGACGGTGCCCACTCCCTCAGCACTGACCCTCAGACAGTGCGGCACTCCCTCAGCACTGACCCTCCGACAGTGCGGCACTCCCTCAGCACTGACCCTCCGACAGTGCCCACTCCCTCAGCACTGACCCTCCGACAGTGCCCACTCCCTCAGCACTGACCCTCCATTAGTGCCCGCTCTCTGAGCACTGACCCTCCGACAGTGCCCACTCCCTCAGCACTGACCCTCGGACCGTGCCCACTCCCTCAGCACTGACCCTCGGACGATGCCCACTCCCTCAGCACTGACCCTCGGACGGTGCCCACTCCCTCAGCACTGACCCTCGGACAGTGCGGCACTCCCTCAGCACTGACCCTCGGACAGTGCGGCACTCCCTCAGCACTGACCCTCCGACAGTGCCCACTCCCTCAGCACTGACCCTCCGACAGTGCCCACTCCCTCAGCACTGACCCTCGGACAGTGCGGCACTCCCTCAGCACTGACCCTCGGACAGTGCGGCACTCCCTCAGCACTGACCCTCCGACAGTGCCCACTCCCTCTACACTGACCCTCTGACAGTTTGGCACTCCCTCAGCTGTGACCCTCTGACAGTGCGGCACTCCCTCAGCAGTGACCCTCCGACAGTGCCCACTCCCTCAGCACTGACCCTCCGACAGTGCCCACTCCCTCAGCACTGACCCTCCGACAGTGCCCACTCCCTCAGCACTGACCCTCCATTAGTGCCCGCTCTCTGAGCACTGACCCTCCGACAGTGCCCACTCCTTCAGCACTGACCCTCGGACCGTGCCCACTCCCTCAGCACTGACCCTCGGACGATGCCCACTCCCTCAGCACTGACCCTCGGACGGTGCCCACTCCCTCAGCACTGACCCTCGGACAGTGCGGCACTCCCTCAGCACTGACCCTCGGACAGTGCGGCACTCCCTCAGCACTGACCCTCCGACAGTGCCCACTCCCTCAGCACTGACCCTCCGACAGTGCCCACTCCCTCAGCACTGACCCTCCATTAGTGCCCGCTCTCTGAGCACTGACCCTCCGACAGTGCCCACTCCCTCAGCACTGACCCTCGGACCGTGCCCACTCCCTCAGCACTGACCCTCGGACGATGCCCACTCCCTCAGCACTGACCCTCGGACGGTGCCCACTCCCTCAGCACTGACCCTCGGACAGTGCGGCACTCCCTCAGCACTGACCCTCGGACAGTGCGGCACTCCCTCAGCACTGACCCTCCGACAGTGCCCACTCCCTCAGCACTAACCCTCCGACAGTGCCCACTCCCTCAGCACTGACCCTCGGACAGTGCGGCACTCCCTCAGCACTGACCCTCGGACAGTGCGGCACTCCCTCAGCACTGACCCTCCGACAGTGCCCACTCCCTCTACACTGACCCTCTGACAGTTTGGCACTCCCTCAGCTGTGACCCTCTGACAGTGCGGCACTCCCTCATCACTGACCCTCCGACAGTGCCCACTCCCTCAGCACTGACCCTCCGACAGTGCCCACTCCCTCAGCACTGACCCTCCGACAGTGCCCACTCCCTCAGCACTGACCCTCCGACAGTGCCCACTCCCTCAGCACTGACCCTCCATTAGTGCCCGCTCTCTGAGCACTGACCCTCCGACAGTGCCCACTCCCTCAGCACTGACCCTCCATTAGTGCCCGCTCTCTGAGCACTGACCCTCCGACAGTGTCCACTCCTTCAGCACTGACCCTCCGACAGTGCCCACTCCCTCTACACTGACCCTCTGACAGTTTGGCACTCCCTCAGCTGTGACCCTCTGACAGTGCGGCACTCCCTCAGCACTGACCCTCCGGCAGTGCGGCACTCCCTCAGCACTGACCCTTCGGCAGTGCCCACTCCCTCAGCACTGACCCTCCGACAGTGCCCACTCCCTCAGCACTGACCCTCCGACAGTGCCCACTCCCTCAGCACTGACCCTCCGACAGTGCCCACTCCCTCAGCACTGACCCTCCGACAGTGCCCACTCCCTCAGCACTGACCCTCCGACAGTGCCCACTCCCTCAGCACTGACCCTCCGACAGTGCCCACTCCCTCAGCACTGACCCTCCGACAGTGCCCACTCCCTCAGCACTGACCCTCCGACAGGGCCCACTCCCTCAGCACTGACCCTCCGACAGGGCCCACTCCCTCAGCACTGACCCTCCGACAGGGCCCACTCCCTCAGCACTGACCCTCCGACAGGGCCCACTCCCTCAGCACTGACCCTCCGACAGTGTCCACTCCCTCAGCACTGACCCTCGGACTGTGCCCACTCCCTCAGCACTGACCCTCGGACGATGCCCACTCCCTCAGCACTGACCCTCGGACGGTGCCCACTCCCTCAGCACTGACCCTCGGACGGTGCGGCACTCCCTCAGCACTGACCCTCGGACGGTGCGGCACTCCCTCAGCACTGACCCTCGGACGGTGCGGCACTCCCTCAGCACTGACCCTCGGACGGTGCGGCACTCCCTCAGCACTGACCCTCGGACGTTGCGGCACTCCCTCAGCACTGACCCTCCGACAGGGCCCACTCCCTCAGCACTGACCCTCCGACAGTGTCCACTCCCTCAGCACTGACCCTCGGACTGTGCCCACTCCCTCAGCACTGACCCTCCGACAGGGCCCACTCCCTCAGCACTGACCCTCGGACGGTGCGGCACTCCCTCAGCACTGACCCTCGGACAGTGCGGCACTCCCTCAGCACTGACCCTCGGACGGTGCGGCACTCCCTCAGCACTGACCCTCGGACGGTGCGGCACTCCCTCAGCACTGACCCTCGGACGGTGCCCACTCCCTCAGCACTGACCCTCGGACGGTGCGGCACTCCCTCAGCACTGACCCTCGGACGGTGCGGCACTCCCTCAGCACTGACCCTCGGACGGTGCGGCACTCCCTCAGCACTGACCCTCGGACAGGGCCCACTCCCTCAGCACTGACCCTCCGACAGGGCCCACTCCCTCAGCACTGACCCTCCGACAGTGCCCACTCCCTCAGCACTGACCCTCCGACAGTGCCCACTCCCTCAGCACTGACCCTCCATTAGTGCCCGCTCTCTGAGCACTGACCCTCCGACAGTGCCCACTCCTTCAGCACTGACCCTCGGACCGTGCCCACTCCCTCAGCACTGACCCTCGGACGATGCCCACTCCCTCAGCACTGACCCTCGGACGGTGCCCACTCCCTCAGCACTGACCCTCAGACAGTGCGGCACTCCCTCAGCACTGACCCTCAGACAGTGCGGCACTCCCTCAGCACTGACCCTCCGACAGTGCGGCACTCCCTCAGCACTGACCCTCCGACAGTGCCCACTCCCTCAGCACTGACCCTCCGACAGTGCCCACTCCCTCAGCACTGACCCTCCATTAGTGCCCGCTCTCTGAGCACTGACCCTCCGACAGTGCCCACTCCCTCAGCACTGACCCTCGGACCGTGCCCACTCCCTCAGCACTGACCCTCGGACGATGCCCACTCCCTCAGCACTGACCCTCGGACGGTGCCCACTCCCTCAGCACTGACCCTCGGACAGTGCGGCACTCCCTCAGCACTGACCCTCGGACAGTGCGGCACTCCCTCAGCACTGACCCTCCGACAGTGCCCACTCCCTCAGCACTGACCCTCCGACAGTGCCCACTCCCTCAGCACTGACCCTCGGACAGTGCGGCACTCCCTCAGCACTGACCCTCGGACAGTGCGGCACTCCCTCAGCACTGACCCTCCGACAGTGCCCACTCCCTCTACACTGACCCTCCGACAGTGCCCACTCCCTCAGCACTGACCCTCCGACAGTGCCCACTCCCTCAGCACTGACCCTCCATTAGTGCCCGCTCTCTGAGCACTGACCCTCCGACAGTGCCCACTCCTTCAGCACTGACCCTCGGACCGTGCCCACTCCCTCAGCACTGACCCTCGGACGATGCCCACTCCCTCAGCACTGACCCTCGGACGGTGCCCACTCCCTCAGCACTGACCCTCGGACAGTGCGGCACTCCCTCAGCACTGACCCTCGGACAGTGCGGCACTCCCTCAGCACTGACCCTCCGACAGTGCCCACTCCCTCAGCACTGACCCTCCGACAGTGCCCACTCCCTCAGCACTGACCCTCCATTAGTGCCCGCTCTCTGAGCACTGACCCTCCGACAGTGCCCACTCCCTCAGCACTGACCCTCGGACCGTGCCCACTCCCTCAGCACTGACCCTCGGACGATGCCCACTCCCTCAGCACTGACCCTCGGACGGTGCCCACTCCCTCAGCACTGACCCTCGGACAGTGCGGCACTCCCTCAGCACTGACCCTCCGACAGTGCCCACTCCCTCAGCACTAACCCTCCGACAGTGCCCACTCCCTCAGCACTGACCCTCGGACAGTGCGGCACTCCCTCAGCACTGACCCTCGGACAGTGCGGCACTCCCTCAGCACTGACCCTCCGACAGTGCCCACTCCCTCTACACTGACCCTCTGACAGTTTGGCACTCCCTCAGCTGTGACCCTCTGACAGTGCGGCACTCCCTCAGCACTGACCCTCCGACAGTGCCCACTCCCTCAGCACTGACCCTCCGACAGTGCCCACTCCCTCAGCACTGACCCTCCGACAGTGCCCACTCCCTCAGCACTGACCCTCCGACAGGGCCCACTCCCTCAGCACTGACCCTCTGACAGGGCCCACTCCCTCAGCACTGACCCTCCCTCAGTGCGGCACTCCCTCAGCACTGACCCTCCGACAGTGTCCACTCCATCAGCACTGACCCTCGGACTGTGCCCACTCCCTCAGCACTGACCCTCGGATGATGCCCACTCCCTCAGCACTGACCCTCGGACGGTGCCCACTCCCTCAGCACTGACCCTCGGACGGTGCGGCACTCCCTCAGCACTGACCCTCGGACGGTGCGGCACTCCCTCAGCACTGACCCTCGGACGGTGCGGCACTCCCTCAGCACTGACCCTCGGACGGTGCGGCACTCCCTCAGCACTGACCCTCGGACGGTGCGGCACTCCCTCAGCACTGACCCTCGGACGGTGCGGCACTCCCTCAGCACTGACCCTCGGACGGTGCGGCACTCCCTCAGCACTGACCCTCGGACGGTGCGGCACTCCCTCAGCACTGACCCTCGGACGGTGCGGCACTCCCTCAGCACTGACCCTCGGACGGTGCGGCACTCCCTCAGCACCTTCCCTGTGACAGCACGTTGCCTCCTCCCTCCCTCAGCGTCACCCAGACAGTGGGATCAGGTGGCTGACTGGGTGCTGTGATGGTTCCCAGGGTGTTGTGCTGGAGCTGGAGGGGGGCGGGTGGGGAGCAGGGAGATGCTGTGGGAGGGTTGCGGCTGTGCAGTCATGTGTACTGAAGAGCTGCTTGCTTTTTCAGGTGTGTGTAGTCCAGCCCTGGGCCTTGTCTCGTGGTTAGTGCCAGGGTAGGATGGTGCAGGCTGTGGATCATCTGTCCGGGTACATTACCCCTGATTTTCCCCGCATTGTTGCATGCGCTGACCAAAATTTTAATTCTCCCCGCAAGAGGGCCGGCTGGAATCGTGTGTCTGACACTGCTTTCTCTCTCTCTCTCTCTCTCTCTCTCTCCCCCCTCCTGCTCTCCCAGGTCTACATATACCAGTTATTCCGCAGTCTTGCTTACATCCATTCCCAGGGGGTGTGCCATCGCGATATCAAACCCCAGAACCTGCTGGTGGACCCCGAGACGGCGGTGCTGAAGCTCTGTGACTTCGGCAGGTAGGTGTCTTCATGGGTCAGGGGTCACCTGGGCCTCGCTCAGGGGCAGCTCAGCCACTTGGGGTAGAATCCTGACAGTGTGGAAGCCGGCCCTTCGGCCCAACTGTTCCACACTGACCCTCCGAACAGAGTCCCACCCAGACCTCCTACTCCCGGCTAGTGCCCGACATTTATCCCAGACTAATCCACCCTAACCTGCACATCCCTGTGCACTGTGGGTAATTTCCCATGGCCAATCCACCCTAACCTGCACATCCCTGTGCACTGTGGGTACTTTCCCATGGCCAATCCACCCTAACCTGCACATCCCTGAGCACTGTGGGTAATTTCCCATGGCCAATCCACCCTAACCTACACATCCCTGAGCACTGTGGGTAATTTCCCATGGCCAATCCACCCTAACCTGCACATCCCTGTGCACTGTGGGTACTTTCCCATGGCCAATCCACCCTAACCTGCACATCCCTGAGCACTGTGGGTAATTTCCCATGGCCAATCCACCCTAACCTACACATCCCTGTGCACTGTGGGTAATTTCCCATGGCCAATTCACCCTAACCTGCACATTTCTGAGCACAGCGGGGAGATACCGAGTCTGTGCCTCACCGAGGGGGAGGGGGAGATACCGAGTCTGTGTCTCACCGAGGGGGAGGGGGAGGGGGAGATACCGAGTCTGTGTCTCACCCAGGGGGAGGGGGAGATACCGAGTCTGTGTCTCACCGAGGGGGAGGGGGAGATACCGAGTCTGTGTCTCACCCAGGGGGAGGGGGAGATACCGAGTCTGTGTCTCACCGAGGGGGAGGGGGAGATACCGAGTCTGTGTCTCACCCAGGGGGAGGGGGAGGGGGAGATACCGAGTCTGTGTCTCACCCAGGGGGAGGGGGAGATACCGAGTCTGTACCTCACCGAGGGGGAGAGGGTGGGGGAGATACTGAGGGGGAGGCGGAGTTGTGATATTTGTGTACGTACTGCCCCGTCTGTGTTCCCCTGAATCCACCCTGAGGAGCCTGTTGCCCCTGTGTCTGTGTGTGTCTGTGTGTGACTGACCCCCCCCGGAGATCCCACCCCTGTGTGCAGGCCCACGGGGGTGTCCGTGTGGATCTGTACCTGGTCCCAGGGTGGGCATGTCTCTCATTACCACAGAAAGCCCACAACAGCCTGGCACTGAATGTGTTCCCCCGAGCCCAAGGCCTGAGCGCTGGTGCACAGGGACCATTGTTGGATGTCTACCATTGATTTGCCAGCCATGGGCTCTGACCGGGAGCGGTGGGCAGTGTCACGGTGACAGTCCCCATTGCTGCTCGGCCGTGGGCTCTGACCGGGAGCGGTGGGCCGTGTCACGGTGACAGTCCCCATTGCTGCTCGGCCGTGGGCTCTGACCGGGAGCGGTGGGCCGTGTCACGGTGACGGTCCCATTGCTGCCCGGCCGTGGGCTCTGACCGGGAGCGGTGGGCAGTGTCACGGTGACGGTCCCTATGCTGCCCTGAGGCGAGGGACAGAGTGGCACTGAGGGAGCGGTGGGGGGTGCGGTGTCCCGGCTGGTAACCATCTCTCTGTCTGGATTGCAGTGCAAAGCAGCTGGTGAGGGGTGAGCCCAATGTCTCATACATCTGCTCACGGTATTACCGAGCACCAGAGCTCATCTTCGGAGCGACAGACTACACCTCAAGTATCGGTGAGTGCTGACAGACAGCGAGGCCAGGGGATACCAAGGACAGAGAGGGAGACCCCACCCAACCGGGAGAGAGAGAGAGAGAGCCCGCTGCCCAGTCCAGAGAGAGAGAGAGAGAGCCCGCTGCCCAGTCCAGAGAGAGAGAGAGAGAGCCCACTGCTCAGTCCAGAGAGAGAGAGCCCGCTGCCCAGTCCAGAGAGAGAGAGCCCGCTGCCCAGTCCAGAGAGAGAGAGAGAGAGCCCACTGCCCAATCCAGAGAGAGAGAGCCCACTGCCCAGTCCAGAGAGTGAGAGAGAGAGAGAGAACTCACTGCCCAGTCAAGAGAGAGAGAGAGAGCCCACTGCCCAGTCAAGAGAGAGAGAGAGAGAGCCCACTGCCCAGTCCAGAGAGAGAGAGAACTCACTGCCCAGTTAGAGAGAGCCCACTGCCCAATCCAGAGAGAGAGAGAGCCCACTACCCAGTCCAGAGAGAGAGAGCCCCCTGCCCAGTCCAGAGAGAGAGAGAGAGAGCCCACTGCCCAGTCCAGAGAGAGAGTGAGCCCACTGCCCAGTCCAAAGAGAGAGAGAGAGCCCACTGCCCAGTCCAGGGAGAGAGAGAGAGAGAGAGAGAGAGAGAGAGCCCACTGCCCAGTCCAGGGAGAGAGAGAGAGAGCCCACTGCCCAGTCCAGGGAGAGAGAGAGAGAGCCCACTACCCAGTCCAGAGAGAGAGAGCCCACTGCCCAGTCCAGGGAGAGAGAGAGAGAGCCCACTGCCCAGTCCAGAGAGAGAGAGAGAGCCCACTGCCCAGTCCAGAGAGAGAGAGAGAGCCCACTGCCCAGTCCAGAGAGAGAGAGAGAGCCCACTGCCCAGTCCAGAGAGAGAGAGAGAGCCCACTGCCCAGTCCAGAGAGAGAGAGAGCCCACTGCCCAGTCCAGAGAGAGAGAGAGAGCCCACTGCCCAGTCCAGAGAGAGAGAGAGAGAGCCCGCTGCCCAGTCCAGAGAGAGAGAGAGATAGAGAGCCCACTGCCCAGTCCGGAGAGAGAGAGAGAGCCCACTGCCCAGTCCAGAGAGAGAGAGAGAGAGCCCACTGCCCAGTCCAGAGAGAGAGAGAGAGCCCACCGCCCAGTCCAGAGAGAGAGAGAGAGCCCACTGCCCAGTCCAGAGAGAGAGCCCGCTGCCCAGTCCAGAGAGAGAGAGAGATAGAGAGAGCCCACTGCCCAGTCCGGAGAGAGAGAGAGAGCCCACTGCCCAGTCCAGAGAGAGAGAGAGAGAGCCCACTGCCCAGTCCAGAGAGAGAGAGAGAGAGAGAGCCCACCGCCCAGTCCAGAGAGAGAGAGCCCACCGCCCAGTCCAGAGAAAGAGAGAGCCCACTGCCCAGTCCAGAGAGAGAGAGAGAGCCCACTGCCCAGTCCAGAGAGAGAGAGAGAGCCCACTGCCCAGTCCAGAGAGAGAGAGAGAGAGAGCCCGCTGCCCAGTCCAGAGAGAGAGAGATAGAGAGAGCCCACTGCCCAGTCCGGAGAGAGAGAGCCCACTGCCCAGTCCAGAGAGAGAGAGAGAGAGCCCACTGCCCAGTCCAGAGAGAGAGAGAGAGAGCCCACCGCCCAGTCCAGAGAAAGAGAGAGCCCGCTGCCCATGTCCAGAGAGAGAGCCCACTGCCCAGTCCAGAGAGAGAGAGAGAGCCCGCTGCCCAGTCCAGAGAGAGAGAGAGAGAGAGAGAGAGAGAGCCCACTGCCCAGTCCAGAGAGAGAGAGCCCACTGCCCAGTCCAGAGAGAGAGAGCCCACTGCCCAGTCCAGAGAGAGAGAGCCCACTGCCCAGTTCAGAGAGAGAGAGAGAGAACTCGCTGCCCAGTCAAGAGAGAGAGAGAACCCACTGCCCAGTCCAGAGAGAGAGAGCCCACTGCTCAGTTGAGAGAGAGAGAGAGAGAGAGAGAGAGAGCCCACTGCCCAGTCCAGAGAGAGAGAGAGAGAGAGAGAGAGAGCACCTACTGCCCAGTCCAGAGAGCGAGAGAGAGAGAGAGAACTCACTGCCCAGTCCAGAGAGAGAGAGAGTCCACTGCCCAGTCCAGAGAGAGAGAGCCCACTGCTCAGTTGAGAGAGAGAGAGAGAGAGCGCCCACTGCCCAGTCCAGAGAGAGAGAGAGAACTCACTGCCCAGTTAGAGAGAGAGAGTCCACTGTCCAATCCGGGGAGAGAGAGAGCCCACTGCCCAGTCCAGAGAGAGAGAGAGCCCACTGCCCAGTCCAGAGAGAGAGAGAACTCACTGCCCAATCCAGAGAGAGAGAGAGAGCCCACTGCCCAATCCAGAGAGAGAGAGAGAGCCCGCTGCCCAGTCCAGAGAGAGAGAGTCCATTGCAGAGACCGAGTGAGAGAGCGATCTCTGCCCCATGCAGGGAGTCCGCCCACTCCCCAGAATCTGCACCGACCCGTTCCCCCTGCTCTCTCTGCAAGGATGTTGCCAGCACTGTTTCTGTTTGAGAGTTGGAGCCTTTAGCTTTGTTTTTTGTGTGTTCCGTGTCACTCCATCCTGCGGATGGGGGTTTGCCTGCGTTCCCACGTTTCTGCGGGTTTCACTGTCAGTGAGCGAGAGATGGGCAGGGTCTCTCTGTGGGTTGAAGTTTCACCGAGTGGAGTTATATCCCAACGGTACCTCATGGTTTTTCCAACTGGAGGCGTGTTAACGATGAGAGATGTGGGTAATATTGGGACCTGTTAGAAAGGGATCGCGATCTGCAGCACGGAAACGCACCCTTTGGGCCAACCGGTCTATGCCAAACCTTATCCCCAAATAAACTCGTCCCACCTGCCCTGCACATGGTCCAAATCCTTCTCAACCCGTCCCGTTCCGGAACTGATCCAAATGTCCTTCCTGCAGCCCCCACTTCCTTGGGCAGTTCAGTCCACCCACGAGCCAGGAGAGAGACGTTATCCCCACCCCCTCACCATGTCCTGGTCTGCTGACCTTTAACCTGTGCCCCGTAGTTTAGACCTCCCCCCTCCCCTTGGTCAGTGCCCACCTCTGTGGCCCTCATGCTTTCATCGCCCTTGGCCCAGGGCTCTGGTGGAGGTAGTGCCAGTGTGTCTGTAACCCTGCAGGCCCGATGGCAGACTTGGGCTTCCACCGCGCCCACTGAGGGTGAGATTGGATTGAAATCCGGCTTTGGGGGTGGTGATGGTGAGGGGCAACGCTGGCTCCTGGGTTGTGTTTAACTCCACAAACAGTCACGGGGGGTGTTCCCGATCTCTGGCGTTGCTCTGAGCAGCCCGCCAAACTCCGGCTCAGCTGATGGACTTGGCAGGAACATTAGCGGTTCAGATTGAGTTCTCCAATTTCAAATTCCCTCCCTCCCCTTCCCCAACTCCCTCCCCAGACCCTCCCCCCTCCCCTTCCACTGCTCCCTGCCACCTACCGGCTCCATTCCTCCCGTTCACCAACCAGGTGGTACCCGCTCCCTGTCTTCACCCATCCCCACCTTGCCACCCTGTACCCGCCACCTTTACCTGCAGCCTCCTGCCTGTCCCTCCTGAAGCTGCCTGCCTTGCTGTGTTCCCCCAGCCTCCTGCCTGTCCCTCCTGAAGCTGCCTGCCTTGCTGTGTTCCTCCAGCCTCCTGCCTGTCCCTCCTGAAGCTGCCTGCCTTGCTGTGTTCCCCCAGCCTCCTGCCTGTCCCTCCTGAAGCTGCCTGCCTTGCTGTGTTCCTCCAGCCTCCTGCCTGTCCCTCCTGAAGCTGCCTGCCTTGCTGTGTTCCTCCAGCCTCCTGCCTGTCCCTCCTGAAGCTGCCTGCCTTGCTGTGTTCCCCCTGAAGCTGCCTGCCTTGCTGTGTTCCCCCAGCCTCCTGCCTGTCTACCTCAGAGAGCTGGAAGTCAGAGGTATCTAAGGTACGAGGACTGCATTTAGACATGGAGTAAATTTCGGAAAGTCCAATCCAGGCAAGAGTTTGATGGTGAACGGTCGGGCCTTAAGGTGTGTAGCGGAACAGGAGGACCTTGGAGTTCAGGTGCACAGTTCTCTGAAAGTGGAGTCCCAGTTGGACAGGGCAGTGAAGGCAGCTTTTGGCACACTGGCCTTCATCAGTTCAGGCAGTGAGTATCGAAGCTGGGACGTTCTGTAGCACTTATACAGGACATTGGATAGGCGACACACGGAGTATTGTGTCCAGTTTTGTCTACCTTGTTGTAGGAAGGATGTTATTAAACTGGAACTCACCAGAGAATCCGCTACCCCTCCCAGTGTTGTGGTGGAGGACCATTCCCGAAATCTGGTCACCACTGTCCCATCGCAGTTATCCACCTGACAATCTGATTCCCCAGCGGTCATCCCTTTACTGACAGTCACAGCTCGGGTCCTCGGAGAGACACGTTCACACAGTTTGCTCTTCCTCCTCGCCGCCGCCCAGTTGAGAGAGATGTTTGGTCAGGGGTTCTCGGGCTTTCTGGGAATTCACTGACCGTTGTCGAGCGCAAGGAGCTGCAGAGAGGCCTCCATCTGCTTCGGACACACCATCACCGAGGCCCAGGGGACTGAAGTGAAGGATCACGCTCCTCACCGTTTGTTCACAGCAGTTCCACGTACGAAACCCACTGGGGGGTTCGTCCATTTGAGTTCCGTTGTGGTCATGTCGTTGGACTGAGTCAACACCGAGCCAAACCAAACTACAACGCCGCAGTAACTCCGAAACCTTCAACCACCCTCAACATTGACTCCAGCGGTTCCCAGTCAGACTTCTTTGGAAGAACCAATCCCAGAATGTGCAAATAATCCACTCTCGGCACCAGTTTGTAGCTTCAACCAAATTTATTAATAAGAGAGTTTGTTCAGAACAAAGAAATCTCATTGAGACCTGTCTCGAAAGCCAATAAGGAGGAGAAAGTGAGGTCTGCAGATGCTGGAGGTCAGAGCTGAAAATGTGTTGCTGGAAAAGCGCGGCAGGTCAGGCAGCATCCGAGGAGCAGGAAATTCGACGTTTCGGGCATAAGCCTTTCTTCCTGCCAGAACACATCACCCAAACCTGTCCGAGTCCCCAGTTACCATCCAACATCTGCTGGGACGTCGGATGTGCTGGGCCCAGTCTTCATTCATGGCCAACACTTTGCTGTCCTCTGGTGTCAAAGGGTCTGTCGAACCTTGTGATCCAGGACTGACCTGTAATTAACATCCCAAGGTCTGGCCTCTCAAACAGCTCATTTGTTTGGCTTTTAACACAAGCTGCTGCTCACGGTCCAGAGGTCGGTTCTCAGGTCACAGCCCCCGAGCAGAGCTGAGAAAAGCAAACATGAGAACTCTCAACGGAGGTTCTGACTAGAGGCCCGTTCACATTAATTAGGGCAAAGTTCTTCAATGGAAAAGACGAAGCATCACTTGGGAAAACTCAAAGGAATACGTGGAGTAGGATAAATATTGCATTAGGGTGTCCTTTGGAATTGGGCATTAGAGCTGAAAATGTGTTGCTGGAAAAGCGCAGCAGGTCAGGCAGCATCCAAGGAAGAGGAGATTCGACGTTTCGGGCATAAACCCTTCTTCAGGGGCATTAGACACCACGGTAAATCTGAACAGAGAGGCTTCATTAACAAAGCTCACACCAAGACTGGAGCCCCTCTGGGTCACCTGACCAGCTCTCCTTAAAGGGGCAGCTCTCCCTTATTTACAGCCACAGCGAGAAGTGGATTTGCCAGTTTTATAGGATCGTTCTGCTTCACCCAGGCGGTTAGAAGGGAATGCATTCTGAGTGAGGCACAGGCTTGAGTGGTGCTTTTGTGAACTGGAGAAGTTGTGCTGAAGGTTTGGGTTGTGATGTACAGTTTGTTTTGTGATATTCTCCAGCTCGACCTGGGCAGAAGGGGTGGGAAGCTCCGAGCTTAGTGGCTGCAGTTTCAGGGAACTGCTGATTGAGAGAAACACCCTTTGCCCCACCAAGCCTGGACAGTCAAAGCTTATACTAAATCAGCGCTGAGTGACCTGGAGACGTACAGCACGGAAACAGACCCTTCGGTCCAACTCATTTATGCTGACCGGATATCTTGAAGTAATCCCGTCCCATTTGCCAGCATCTGGCCCATCTCCCTCCAAACCCTTCCTATTCATATACCCATCCAAATGCCTCTAAAATGTTGCAATTGTACCAACCTCCACCACTTCCTCTGGCAGCTCATTCCATACACGTACCACCCTCTGTGTGAAAACGCTGCCCCTTAGGTCTCTTTTATATCTTTTCCCTCTCACCCTAAACCTATGCCCTCTAGTTCTGGACTCCCCCACCCCAGGGAAAAGACTTTGTCTATTTATCCTATCCATGCCCCTCATGATTTTATAAACCTCTGTAAGGTCACCCCTCAGCCTCCGATGCTCCAGGGAAAACAGCCCCAGCCTGTTCAGCCTCTCCCTGTAGCTCAAATCCTCCAACCCTGGCAACATCCTTGTAAATCTTTTCTGAACCCTTTCAAGTTTCACAACATCTTTCCGATAGGAAGGAGACCAGAATTGCTCGCAATATTCCAACAGTGGCCTAACCAATGCCCTGTACAGCCGCAACATGACCTCCCAACTCCTGTACTCAATACTCTGACCAATAAAGGAAAGCATACCAAACGCCGCCTTCATTATCCTATCTACGTGCAACTCCACTTTCAAGGAGCTATGAACCTGCACTCCAAGATCTCTTTGTTCAGCAACACTCCCTAGGACCTTATCATTAAGTGTATAAGTCCTGCTAAGATTTGCTTTCCCAAAATGCAGCTCCTCGCATTTATCTGAATTAAACTCCACCTGCCACTTCTCAGCCCATTGGCCCATCTGGTCCAGATCCTGTTGTAATCTGAGGTAACCCTCTTCGCTGTCCACTACACCTCCAATTTTGGGGTCATCTGCAAACTTACTAATTGTATCCTCTTATGTTCACATCCAAATAATTTATGTATACGACAAAAGTAGAGGGCCCAGCACCGATCCTTGTGGCACTCCACTGGTCACAGGCCTCCAGTCTGAAAAACAACCCTCTACCACCACCCTCTGTCTTCTACCTTTGAGCCAGTTCTGTATCCAAATGGCTAGTTCTCCCTGTATTCCATGAGATCTAACCTTGCTAATCCATGGGGAACCTTGTCGAACGCCTTACTGAAGTCCATATAGATCACATCTACTGTTCTGCCCTCTTCAATCTTCTTTGTTACTTCTTCAAAAAAACTCAATCAAGTTTGTGAGACATGATTTCCCATGCACAACGCCATGTTGACTATCCCGAATCAGTCCTTGCCTTTCCAAATACATGTACATCCTGTCCCTCAGGATTCCCTCCAACAACTTGCCCACCACCGAGGTCAGGCTCACTGGTCTATAGTTCCCTGGCTTGTCCTTACCACCCTTCTGAAACAGGGGCACAACGTTAGCCAACCTCCAGTCTTCTGGCACTTCACCTGTGACTATCGATGATACAAATATCTCAGTAAGAGGCCCAGCAATCACTTCCCTAGCTTCCCACAGAGTTCTCGGATACACCTGATCAGGTCCTGGGGATTTATCCATCTTTAACCATTTCAAGACATCCAGCACTTCCTCCTCTGTAACCCGGACATGTTGCAAGGTGTCACCATCGATTTCCCTACATTCTATATCTTTCACATCCTGTTCCACAGTAAACACTGCTGCAAAATACTCGTTTAGTTCAAAGTTTGTGCGAAGATTTGTAGCTCGGGTGCTCTTTGTTGTGGTTCTGTTCGCCGAGCTGGGAATTTGTGTTGCAGACGTTTCGTCCCCTGTCTAGGTGACATCCTCAGTGCTTGGGAGTCTCCTGTGAAGCGCTTCTGTGATGTTTCCTCCGGCATTTATAGTGGTTTGTCTGTCGCTTCCGGTTGTCAGTTCCAGCTGTCCGCTGCAGTGCCCGGTATATTGGGTCCAGGTCGATGTGTTTATTGATAGAATCTGTGGATGAGTGCCATGCCTCCAGGAATTCCCTGGCTGTTCTCTGTTTGGCTTGTCCTATAATAGCTGAAAAATGTGTTGCTGGAAAAGCGCAGCAGGTCAGGCAGCATCAAAGGAGCAGGAGAATCGACATTTCGGGCATAAGCCCTTCATCAGGAATGAGGAGGGTGTGCCAAGCGGGCTAAGATAAAAGGTAGGGAGGAGGGACTATCTTAGCCCGCTTGGCACACCCTCCTCATTCCTGATGAAGGGCTTATGCCCGAAATGTCGATTCTCCTGCTCCTTTGATGCTGCCTGACCTGCTGCGCTTTTCCAGCAACACATTTTTCAGCTCTGATCTCCAGCATCTGCAGTCCTCACTTTCTCCTATAATAGTGGTGTTGTCCCAGTCGAACACACACACTGGATCATCAATGCCACACTCACAGGAATCCGATCCACGAGAGAGGAAGAAAAGGACAACCAGCTCCCATCCCTAGACGTGATGGTACAGAGAACACCGAACGGAGAATTCAGCACGAAGGTATACCAGAAAAGCCACACACACAGACCAAGTCCTGAACTATGAAAGCAACCACCTCAAGACACTGTTCAAAAGGGCCACAACACACTGCAGCACACCTGAACTGCAAAAAGAGGAAGAAGAACACCTATACAAGTTATTCACCAAAAACGGATACCCACGCAATTTCATCAACAGAGGTCTGAGGGAAAGACAACGGAATGAGGACATGCCACAACCCAAAGGACTAGCCACACTCCCATACATCAGGAGCATTTCTGAACTGACAGCCAGACTGCTGCGACCACTAGGACTCAACAGCACACAAACCAACAGCCACTCTCAGACAACAACTCACCAGGACAAAGGACCCGATACCCAGCATGAGCAAAACCAATGTAGTGTACAAAATCCCATGCAAGGACTGCACAAAACACTACATAGGACAAACAGGAAGACAGCTACCAACCCGCATCCATGAACACCAACTAGCCACGAAACGACACGACCAGCTATCCTTAGTAGCCACACACGCAGATGTCAAACAACATGAATTCGACTGGGAATACACTACTATTATAGGGCAGGCCAAACAGAGAACAGTCAGGGAATTCCTAGAGGCATGGCACTCATCCACAGATTCTATCAACAAACACATCGACCTGGACCCAATGTACTGACCACTGCAGCGGACAGCTGGAACTGACAACTGGAAGTGGCAGAGACAAACCACTATAAATGCCGGAGGAAAGATCACAGAAGCGCTTCACAGGAGGCTCCCAAGCACTGAGGATGTCACCTAGACAGGGGACGAAATGTCTGCAACACAAATTCCCAGCTCGGTGAACAGTATTTATAAAAACCCTTTGGATTCTCCTTAATTCTATTTGCCAAAGCTATCTCATGTCCTCGTTTTGCCCTCCTGATTTCCCTCTGAAGTATACTGCTACTGCCTTAATACTCTTCTAAGGATTCACTCGATCTATCCTGTCTATACCTGACATATGCTTCCTTCTATTTCTCAAACAAACCCTCAATTTCTTTAGTCATCCAGCATTCCCCATGACTACCAGCCTTCCCTTTCACCCTGACAGGAATATACTTTCTCTGGATTCTCGTTATCTCATTCCTGGAGGCTTCCCATTTTCCAGCCGTCCCTTTACCTGCGAACATCTGCCCCCGATCAGCTTTCGAAAGTTCTTCCCTCATACCGTCAACATTAGCCTTCCTCAACTTTAGAACTTCAGCTTTTAGATCCGGTCTACCCTTTTCCCATACTATTTTAAAACTAATAGAATTATGGTCTTAGTGAGTTTTGAGAAGATTTGTAGCTCAGGTTGAGGTTTTGGATGTAGGTTTGCTCACTGAGCTGGAAGGTTCATTTCCAGACGTTTCGTCACCCTGCTGGGTAACATCTTCAGTGGGCCTCAGGCGAAGCAGTGTACACGATTCCTGCTTTCTGTTTATATGTTTGGGTTTCTTTGGGTTGGTGATGTCAGTTCCTGTGGTGAAGTCACTTCCTGTTCCTTTTTCTCAGGGGGTGGTAGATGGGGTCTAACTCGATGTGTTTGTTGATAGAGTTCCAGTTGGAATGCCATGCTTCTAGGAATTCTCGTGCGTGTCTCTGTTTGGCTTGTCCTAGGATGGATGTGTTGTCCCAGTCGATGTGGTGCCCTTCCTCTTGTATATAAAGATACTAGTGAGAGAGGGTTACTAGTTTAAATCAAAGATTGTTTGTCTCCTATGTCTGTGTGGGTTTCCAAAAGATATGCAGGTCAGAGTGGATTGGCCGTGCTAAATTGCCCATATGTTAGGTGCATTGGTTGGGTAAATATACAGTGGGGAGGATGGGTCTGGGTGGGTTCCTCTTCGGCGGGTGGGTGTGGACTTGTTGGGCCGAAGGGCCTGTTTCCACACTGAAGGGGATCAAATGTGATCTTCCGGAAATCCTTCAGTAACCTATGACCTTTGATGTCACTGCCAACCTGGCCAATCCAGATTGATTTAATTGGGCCTGGGTTTGTTGGACTGAGAGGTGACCTTGATTGGAATATCCTTCTGGAAGTTGCCAGGCGAGATGTGGGGGCGGTAGTTTCCCCTCGTGTGGGAGAGGCTCAGACTGGAGGGTGGCATCTCCCAACAAGGGGGCTTGCCGGTTTCCAACAGAGGTCAGGAGGAACACTCCCCTGCTCTGAGGGGAGTGGGTCTGTGCCATGCCTCATTGTGGAGGTTTGTGGAGGCTGCCTCATGAGGACCCGTTGAGAGAGAGACGGAGTTTTAATTAAGAAGAGAATTGGAGAAAGGCAGGAGAGTGGAGTTGAGAGGATCAGAGCAGCCACAATGTCATTCTGTCGGCAGGCTTAATGGGCTGAATGGCTTCCTGCTCCTATCCCTTCTGGTCTTCTGCTCATTTTCACACTGTGCCCCATTGACGCACTTGTTTCTAACTCAGCTACGGGCCCTTACCCCTTCCACATGACCCAATGATTTCTCTGTTCCACACCCCCTTCCATATTTATAGGTAAGCGAGTCTGTACACACAGAGATTGATGCTCATAACTTACGTTCACTCTGAGTACTTCTCGTATAACTAAGGCCTATTCTGTACTAGCCCTGGCCTGGGGTGGTTCGATGGGGAGACAGTGTAGAGGGAGCTTTACTCTGTATCTAACCCCGTGCTGTCCCTGTCCCTGGGAGTGTTTGATGGGGGGGACAGTGTAGAGGGAGCTTTACTCTGTATCTAACCCCGTGCTGTCCCTGTCCTGGGATGGGGGGACAGTGTAGAGGGAGCTTTACTCTGTATCTAACCCTGTGCTGTCCCTGTCCCTGGGAGTGTTTGATGGGGACAGTGTAGAGGGAGCTTTACTCTGTATCTAACCCCATGCTGTCCCTGTCCTGGGAGTGTTTGATGGGGGGAGACAGTGTAGAGGGAGCTTTACTCTGTATCTAACCCCGTGCTGTCCCTGTCAATAGACAATCGGTGCAGGAGTAGGCCATTCAGCCCTTCGAGCCTGCACTGCCATCCAATATAATCATGGCTGATCATTCCTAATCAGTATCCGCTTCCTGCCTTATCTCCATAACCCTTGATTCCACTATCTTTGAGAGCTCTATCCAACTCTTTCTTAAATGAATCCAGAGACTGGGCCTCCACTGCCCTCTGGGGCAGAGCATTCCACACAGCCCCCACTCTCTGGGTGAAGACGTTTCTCCTCATCTCTGTCCTAAATGGTCTACCCCGTATTTTTAAGCTGTGTCCTCTGGTTCGGCACTCACCCATCAGCGGGAACATGTTTCCTGCTGCCAGAGTGTCCAATCCTTTCATAATCTTATATGTCTCAATCAGATCCCCTCTCAGTCTTCTAAACACAAGGGTATACAAGCCCAGTCGCTCCAGTCTTTCAGTGTAAGGTAATCCTGCCATTCCAGGAATTGACCTCGTGAACCTACGCTGCACTCCCTCAATAGCCAGAATGTCTTTCCTCAAATTTAGAGACCAGAACTGCACACAGTACTCCAGGTGTGGTCTCACCAGGGCCCTGTACAGCTGCAGAAGCACCTCTTTGCTTCTACACTCAATCCCTCTTGTTATGAAGGCCAGCATGCTATTAGCCTTCTTCACTACCTGCTGTACCTGCATGCTTACCTTCACTGACTGGTGTACAAGAACGCCCAGATCTCTCTGTACTGCCCCTTTACCTAAATTAATTCCATTGAGGTAGTAATCTGCCTTCCTGTTCTTGCCACCAAAGTGGATAACCATACATTTATCCACATTAAACTGCATCTGCCATGCATCTGCCCACTCACCTAACTTGTCCAGGTCACCCTGTAATCTCCTAACATCCTCATCACATTTCACCCTGCCACCCAGCTTAGTATCATCAGCAAATTTGCTAATGTTATTCCTAATACCATCTTCTATATCATTAACATATATTGTAAAAAGCTGCGGTCCCAGTACTGATCCCTGCGGTACCCCACTGGTCACTGCCTGCCATTCCGAAATGGAGCTGTTTATCACTACCCTTTGTTTCCTGTCAGCCAACCAACTTTCAATCCAATCTAGTACTTTGCCCCCAATACCATGTGCCCTAAGTTTACTCACTAACCTCCTGTGTGGGACTTTATCAAAAGCTTTCTGAAAGTCCAGGTACACTACATCTACTGGATTTCCCTCGTCCATCTTCAGAGTTACATCCTCAAAAAATTCCAGAAGATTAGTCAAGCATGATTTTCCCTTCATAAATCCATGCTGACTCTGTCCTATCCTGTTCCTACTATCCAGATGTGTCGTAATTTCATCCTTTATAATAGACTCCAGCATCTTTCCCACCACTGAGGTCAGACTAACTGGTCTATAAGTTCCTGCTTTCTCTCTCCCACCTTTCTTAAAAAGTGGTATAACATTAGCCACCCTCCAATCCTCAGGAACCGACCCCGAATCTATCGAAGTCTGGAAAATAATCACCAACGCATCCATGATTTCCCGAGCCACCTCCTTCAGTACCCTGGGATGTAGACCATCAGGCCCCAGGGACTTATCAGCCTTCAGACCTAACAGTCTCTCCAACACCAATTCCTGGCAAATACAGATTCCCTTCAGTTCAGGTCCTTCAGCCACTGATACCTCAGGGAGATTGCTTGTGTCTTCCCCAGTGAACACAGATCTGAAGTAGCAATTCAATTCTTCTGCCATTTCTTTGTTCCCCGTAATATATTCCCCTGTTTCTGTCTTCAAGGGCCCAATTTTAGTCCGAACCATTTTTTTGCTTTGCACATACCTAGAAAAGCTTTTACCATCCTCCTTTATATTTTTGGCCAGTTTACCTTCTAATTTTTTCTCTGCGTATTTCCTTCTTAGTAATCCTCTATTGTTCTTTAAAAGCTTCCCAGTCCTCCGTTTTTCCCACTTATCTTTGCTGGGGGGACAGTGCAGAGGGAGCTTTACTCTGTATCTCACCCTGTGCTGTCCCTGTCCCTGGGAGGGTTTGATGGAGGGACAGTGTAGAGGGAGCTTTCCTCTGTATCTAGCCCCATGCTGTCCCTGTCCCTGGGAGGGTGTGATTGCTGTTCTCAGTCCTGGGCCGTACCTTGGGAGGGTTTCCTGGTGTGTTGAGAGATGGGCCCCCTGTCCCCTGTCCCCTGTCCCCTGTCCGGAGTGTTGAGCTGCTGTCTGTCTGTTGTAGATATCTGGTCAGCAGGCTGTGTCCTTGCCGAGCTGCTCCTGGGACAGCCCATTTTCCCTGGCGATAGTGGGGTCGATCAGCTCGTCGAGATCATTAAGGTCAGTGGCAATTGTTTACACAATCCAGACCCTGGGCTGAGGGTCAGGATCCATCTCCCCCCTCTCCCCCTCTCTCTTCCCCCCTCTCTCTCTCTCTTCCCCCCTCGCTCTCTCTCTCTTCCCCCCTCTCTCTCTCTCTTCCCCCCTCTCTCTCTCTTCCCCCCCTCTCTCTCCCCCCCTCGCCCCCTCTCTCTCTTGCTCCCTCTCTCTCTTGCTCCCTCTCTCTCTTGCCCCCTCTCTCTCTTGCTCCCTCTCTCTCTTGCCCCCTCTCTCTCTTGCCCCCTCTCTCTCTTGCCCCCTCTCTCTCTTGCCCCCTCTCTCTTGCCCCCTCTCTCTCTTGCCCCCGCTCTCTCTGTCGCTCTCTCTGTCGCTCTGTGTCTCTCTGTGTGTGTGTCTCTCTCTCTCTCTCTCTGTGTCTGTCTCTCTCTCTCACTGTGCCTCTCTCTCTCTCTCTGTCTGTCTCTCTCTCTCTCTTTCTCTCTCTCTCTCTCTCTGTCTCTCTGTCTGTCTGTCTGTCTGTCTCTCTCTCTCTGTCTCCCCCTTCTCCCCCCCTTTTAACCATCTCTTCTCTGTCCACTCTCTCACTCACTTGCTCTCTCTCTCTCTCTCTCCACCTCCCCCTTGTGCTGTCTCACCCTTCCCCTCTGTCTGTCCTCCCGGCGGACACCCTCACTCGCACTCTCCCTCTCTTCCCCCTGCTTTCTCTGGTGACAAAGTAGAGGTGGAGTGGAGAGGTGCTGGAAAAGCGCGGCAGTTCAGGCAGCATCCGAGGAGCAGGAGAATCCGACGTTTCGGGCAAAAGCCCTTCATCCGGAACAGAGGCCTCCGATAATGAAAACGGAAGTGCAGAGAAGGGGGCACCTCGCCTTGTAAGCTGAATCAGTGTGAGGAGTGGGATACCCAACCCCTCACCACCACCCCTCTCCCCCTCCCACCTCCCCTTCACTCACTCTGTCCTGAACAGTTCATCTATCCAACTCCGGCAGTGACAAAATTAACACAACTCCTAGAACAAACTGACCAGTTCCTCCCGAACGGAACTAAATTCTGTTGGTTCTGCATATGGGTTAGCTCAGTGAGCTGGAAGGTCCATTTCCAGACGTTTCGTCACCCTACTAGGTAACATCTGCAGTGGGCCTCTGGGTGAAGCAGTGGGGGCCCCGCTGAAGATGTTACCTAAGTATGGTGACGAAACGTCTGGAAATGAACCTTCCAGCTCAGCGAGCAAACCTACATCCAAAACCTCAACCTGAGCGACAAACCTTCTCAAAAGAAATCCTGTTGGTTTACTGTTTCAGTAACACAGGTTCCCAAATAATAAGAGCTATAAAAGTGAACGAGATCTCTCTCTGTGAGTTGAGCCAGGATGAGCCCTCTGCAGTACTGCCCTCCTGTTCCCCGGGTGGTGTTATCGGGCGGTTTTCCGAATCCCTGACTCCGTCGTTATAAAACATCATCTAAACGTGTCCATGTTTCTTCACAAATGGATGGGGCCCTGTTAGTTTTGGGAGAGTGTGGGGATTTCTTGAGAGACCCCAGTGTTTTATATTTCCCTCAGATGGTGGGCTTGTGCTCTGTTCAGCTGACAGTGAGTGCGACCACCCCTGTCTGGTGACCCCTTTGTTATATACTCCTGATAACACGTCAAATTCTTATCGGGGGATTGATTAGCGCCATCAGATTTGAATTTAATTGGTCTCCAAATGGCTTTTTGTAAATTGATTGGCTGCATTTAAACTGTTTTCTGAGTAAAAACACGACTCGATCCTGCGAACTGTAATTCCCTTGCCTTGGTTCGGGGCTCCCTGTACAATGCTTCCAAACTCCCACACGGACAAAACCCAATCTCTTAAAGGGACCATGTACCACCTTTCACTTCATGAGTAATCCACCCACCTTTTCCTGGTCCCTGCACGCCCCTCCCATCCCCTCACTGAGTGATACCACCCGGTCTCCTGGCGTTGACCCGTGTCGATATTCCCTGGCAGGTCCTAGGAACACCCACGCGGGAACAAATCCGGGAAATGAATCCCAACTACACCGAGTTCAAATTCCCACAGATAAAGGCCCATCCCTGGTCAAAGGTCAGTGTGTGTGTGTGTGTGTGGGTGTGTCGCTGCGTAGTGTCCGGCTCGCTGGGATGGGAGATTCAGGGACAGACAGCACTCTTCCCACTGCAGGGTGGGAGCGGGAGACTTCCACCAAGCCCCTCTAACCTCACCAACTCAACCCGTCCCGTACAACACGCCCCCCCCGTGTCCCGTACAACACCCCCCCCCCTCCCCGTGTCCCCTACAACACGCCCCCCTCCCCGTGTCCCGTACAACACGCCCCCCTCCCCGTGTCCCCTACAACACGCCCCCCTCCCCGCGTCCCGTGCAACACGCCCCCTCCCCGCGTCCCGTGCAACACGCCCCCCCCGTGTCCCGTACAACACGCCCCCCTCCCTGTGTCCCGTACAACACGCCCCCCTCCCCGTGTCCCGTACAACACGCCCCCCTCCCCGCGTCCCGTACAACACGCCCCCTCCCTGTGTCCCGTACAACACGCCCCCCTCCCCGTGTCCCGTACAACACGCCCCCCTCCCCGCGTCCCGTACAACACCCCCCCTCCCCGCGTCCCGTACAACACGCCCCCCTCCCCGCGTCCCGTACAACACGCCCCCCTCCCCGTGTCCCATACAACACGCCCCCCTCCCCGTGTCCCGTACAACACGCCCCCCTCCCCGTGTCCCGTACAACACGCCCCCCTCCCCGCGTCCCGTACAACACGCCCCCCAGCGTCCCGTACAACACGCCCCCCTCCCCGTGTCCCGTACAACACGCCCCCCTCCCCGCGTCCCGTACAACACCCCCCCTCCCCGCGTCCCGTACAACACGCCCCCCTCCCCGTGTCCCGTACAACACGCCCCCCTCCCCAGCGTCCCGTACAACACGCCCCCTCCCCGCGTCCTGTACAACACGCCCCCTCCTCGTGTCCCGTACAACACGCCCCCTCCCTGCATTCCGTACAATAAGCCCGTTCCCCACGTGGGTTTGCGGTGACGGTGTGTGTGGGGTTGCGGTGACGGTGTGTGGGGTTGCGGTGACGGTGTGTGGGGTTGCGGTGATGGTGTGTGGGGTTGCGGTGACGGTGTGGGTGTGTGTGGTGGTGGGTTGCGGTGACGGTGTGGGGGGGTTGCGGTGACGGTGTGTGTGTGTGCAGGGTTGCGGTGACGGTGTGTGTGGGTTGCGGTGATGGCGTGTGTGTGGGGTTGCGGTGACGGTGTGTGGGGGGTTGCGGTGACTGTGTGGTTGCGGTGACGGTGTGTGGGGTTGCGGTGACGGTGTGGGTGTGTGTGGTGGTGGGTTGCGGTGACGGTGTGGGGGGGGTTGCGGTGACGGTGTGTGTGCAGGGTTGCGGTGACGGTGTGTGGGGGAGGTTGCGGTGACGGTGTGTGGGGGGGGTTGCGGTGACGGTGTGTGTGTGGGGTTGCGGTGACGGTGTGTGGGGGAGGTTGCGGTGACGGTGTGTGGGGTTGCGGTGACGGTGTGGGTGTGTGTGGTGGTGGGTTGCGGTGACGGTGTGGGGGGGTTGCGGTGACGGTGTGTGTGTGTGCAGGGTTGCGGTGACGGTGTGTGTGGGTTGCGGTGATGGCGTGTGTGTGGGGTTGCGGTGACGGTGTGTGGGGGGTTGCGGTGACTGTGTGGTTGCGGTGACGGTGTGTGGGGTTGCGGTGACGGTGTGGGTGTGTGTGGTGGTGGGTTGCGGTGACGGTGTGGGGGGGGTTGCGGTGACGGTGTGTGTGCAGGGTTGCGGTGACGGTGTGTGGGGGAGGTTGCGGTGTGGGTGTGTGTGGTGGTGGGTTGCGGTGACGGTGTGGGGGGGTTGCGGTGACGGTGTGTGTGTGTGCAGGGTTGCGGTGACGGTGTGTGGGGGGTTGCGGTGACGGTGTGTGGGGGGTTGCGGTGACTGTGTGGTTGCGGTGACGGTGTGTGGGGTTGCGGTGACGGTGTGGGTGTGTGTGGTGGTGGGTTGCGGTGACGGTGTGGGGGGGGGTTGCGGTGACGGTGTGTGTGCAGGGTTGCGGTGACGGTGTGTGGGGGAGGTTGCGGTGACGGTGTGTGGGGGAGGTTGCGGTGACGGTGTGTGTGTGGGGTTGCGGTGACGGTGTGTGGGGGAGGTTGCGGTGACGGTGTGTGTGGTTGTGGTGACGGTGTGTGTGTTGTGGTTACGGTGTGTGTGTGTGGTTGTGGTTACGGTGTGTGTGTGTGGTTGTGGTTACGGTGTGTGTGTGTGGTTGTGGTTACGGTGTGTGTGTGTGGTTGCGGTTACGGTGTGTGTGTGTGGTTGCGGTTACGGTGTGTGTGTGTGGTTGCGGTTACGGTGTGTGTGTGTGTGTGGTTGCGGTTACGGTGTGTGTGTGTGGGTGGTTGCGGTTACGGTGTGTGTGGGTGGTTGCGGTTACGGTGTGTGTGTGTGGTTGCGGTTACGGTGTGTGTGTGTGGTTGCGGTTACGGTGTGTGTGTGTGTGTGGTTGCGGTTACGGTGTGTGTGTGGTTGCGGTTACGGTGTGTGTGTGGTTGCGGTGACGGTGTGTGTGGGGTTGCGGTGAGGGTGTGCGCGTGGGGTTGCGGTGACGGGATGTGTGTGTGGAGTTGCTGTGACGGTGTGTGCGCGGGGTTGCGGTGACGGTGCGTGGGGTTGCGGTGACGTGTGTGTGTGTGTGTGTGTGTGTGTGCGGTTGCGGTTACAGTGTGTGTGGTTGTGGTGACTGTGCGTGTGTGGGGTTGCGGTGACGGTGCGTGTGTGGGGTTGCGGTGATCTTGTGTGTGTGTGGTTGCGGTGACTGTGTGTGTGGAGTTGCGGTGACGGGTGTGTGTGTGGAGTTGCGGTGACGGGTGTGTGTGTGGGGTTGCGGTGACGGGTGTGTGTGTGGGGTTGCGGTGACGGGTGTGTGTGTGGGGTTGCGGTGACGGGTGTGTGTGTGGGGTTGCGGTGACGGGTGTGTGTGTGGGGTTGCGGTGACGGGTGTGTGTGGGGGGCTGCGGTGACGGGGTGTGTGTGGGGGGTTGCGGTGACGGTGTGTGTGGAGTTGCGGTGACGGTGTGCGTGGAGGTGCGGTGACGGTGCATAGTGTGGGTTTGCGGTGACAGTGCATGTGTGTGGGGTTGCAGTGACGGTGTGTGTGTGGGGTTGCGGTGACGGTGTGTGTGTGGGGTTGCGGTGACGGTGTGTGTGTGGGGTTGCGGTGACGGTGTGTGTGGGCTTGCGGTGACGGTGTGTGTGTGGGGGGTTGCGGTGACGGTGTGTGTGTGTGGGGTTGCGGTGACGGTGTGTGGGTGTGGTTGCGGTGACGGTGTGTGTGTGTGGTTGCGGTGACGGTGTGTGTGTGGTTGCGGTGACGGTGTGTGTGTGGTTGCGGTGACGGTGTGTGTGTGTGTGGTTGCGGTGACGGGGTGTGTGTGTGGTTGCGGTACGATTGTGTGTGGGGGGTTGCGGTACGATGTGTGTGTGTGGGGTTGTGGTGACGGTGTGTGTGTGGGGTTGCGGTGACGGTGGGGGGGTTGCGGCGACTGTGTGGTTGCGGTGACGGTGTGTGTGTGGGGTTGTGGTGACGGTGTGTGTGTGAGGGGTTGCGGTAACGGTGTGTGTGTGGGGTTGCGGTGACGGTGGGGGGGTTGCGGTGACTGTGGGGTTGCGGTGACGGTGTGTGTGTGTGGGGTTGCAGTGTCGGTGTGTGTGTGAGGGGTTGCGGTGACGGTGTGTGTGTGTGGGGTTGCGGGGATGTGTGTGTGAGGGGTTGCGGTGACGGTGTGGGGGGGTTGCGGTGACTGTGTGGTTGCGGTGACTGTGTGGTTGCGGTGACTGTGTGGTTGCGGTGACTGTGTGTGTGGGGTTGCGGTGACTGTGTGTGTGGAGTTGCGGTGACGGTGTGGTTGTGGGGCTGCGGTGACGGTGTGTGTGGAGCTGCGGTGACGGTGTATGGGGGGGTTGCGGTGACTGTGTGTGTGTGGTTGCGGTGCCGGTGTGTGTGTGGTTGCGGTGCCGGTGTGTGTGTGGTTGCGGTGCTGGTGTGTGTGGGAGGTTGCGGTGCTGGTGTGTGTGGGAGGTTGCGGTGCCGGTGTGTGCGTGGGGCTGCGGTGCCGGTGTGAGGGGGGGTTGCGGTGACGGTGTGTGGGGGGGTTGCGGTGACGGTGTGTGGGGGGGTTGCGGTGACGGTGTGTGTGGGGTTGCGGTGACGGTGTGTGCGTGGGGTTGCGGTGACGGTGTGTGCGTGGGGTTGCGGTGACGGTGTGTGCGTGGGGTTGCGGTGACGGTGTGTGCGTGGGGTTGCGGTGACGGTGTGTGCGTGGGGTTGCGGTGACGGTGTGTGCGTGGGGTTGCGGTGACGGTGTGTGCGTGGGGTTGCGGTGACGGTGTGTGCGTGGGGTTGCGGTGACGGTGTGTGCGTGGGGTTGCGGTGACGGTGTGTGCGTGGGGTTGCGGTGACGGTGTGTGCGTGGGGTTGCGGTGACGGTGTGTGCGTGGGGTTGCGGTGACGGTGTGTGCGTGGGGTTGCGGTGACGGTGTGTGCGTGGGGTTGCGGTGACGGTGTGTGCGTGGGGTTGCGGTGACGGTGTGTGCGTGGGGTTGCGGTGACGGGGTGTGCGTGGGGTTGCGGTGACGGGGTGTGTGTGTGTGTGTGGAGTTGCGGTGACGGTGTGTGTGTGTGTGTGTGGAGTTGCGGTGATGGGGTGTGTGTGTGTGTGGGTTGCGGTGACGGGATGTGTGTGTGGTTGCGGTGACGGTGTGTGTGCGTGGGGTTGCGGTGACGGTGTGTGCGTGGGGTTGCGGTGACGGTGTGTGCGTGGGGTTGCGGTGACGGTGTGTGCGTGGGGTTGCGGTGACGGTGTGTGCGTGGGGTTGCGGTGACGGTGTGTGCGTGGGGTTGCGGTGACGGGGTGTGTGTGTGTGTGTGTGTGGAGTTGCGGTGACGGGGTGTGTGTGTGTGTGGGGTTGCGGTGACGGTGTGTGTGTGTGCGTGGGGTTGCGGTGACGATGTGTGTGGGGTTGCGGTGACGGTGTGTGTGCGTGGGGTTGCGGTGACGGTGTGTGCGTGGGGTTGCGGTGACGGTGTGTGTGTGGAGTTGCGGTGACGGGGTGTGTGTGTGTGTGTGTGGAGTTGCGGTGACGGTGTGTGTGTGTGTGTGTGGAGTTGCGGTGACGGGGTGTGTGTGTGTGTGTGTGGAGTTGCGGTGACGGGGTGTGTGTGTGTGTGTGGAGTTGCGGTGACGGTGTGTGTGTGTGTGTGTGGAGTTGCGGTGACGGTGTGTGTGTGTGTGGTTGCGGTGACGGTGTGTGTGTGTGTGTGGTTGCGGTGACGGTGTGTGTGGAGTTGCGGTGACGGTGTGTGTGTGTGTGGTTGCGGTGACGATGTGTGTGGGGTTGCGGTGACGGTGTGTGCGTGGGGTTGCGGTGACGGTGTGTGCGTGGAGTTGCGGTGATGGGGTGTGTGTGTGTGTGTGGAGTTGCGGTGACGGTGTGTGTGTGTGTGGAGTTGCGGTGACGGTGTGTGTGTGTGTGTGTGGAGTTGCGGTGACGGTGTGTGTGTGTGTGGAGTTGCGGTGACGGTGTGTGTGTGTGTGTGTGGAGTTGCGGTGACGGTGTGTGTGTGTGGGGGTTGCGGTGACGGTGTGTGTGTGTGTGTGGGGGTTGCGGTGACGGGGTGTGTGTGTGGAGTTGCGGTGACGGTGTGTGTGTGTGCGTGGGGTTGCGGTGACGATGTGTGTGTGGTTGCGGTGACGGTGTGTGTGCGTGGGGTTGCGGTGACGGTGTGTGCGTGGGGTTGCGGTGACGGTGTGTGCGTGGGGTTGCGGTGACGGTGTGTGCGTGGAGTTGCGGTGACGGGGTGTGTGTGTGTGTGGAGTTGCGGTGACGGTGTGTGTGTGTGTGTGGAGTTGCGGTGACGGGGTGTGTGTGTGTGGAGTTGCGGTGACGGTGTGTGTGTGTGCGTGGGGTTGCGGTGACGATGTGTGTGTGGTTGCGGTGACGGTGTGTGTGCGTGGGGTTGCGGTGACGGTGTGTGCGTGGGGTTGCGGTGACGGTGTGTGCGTGGGGTTGCGGTGACGGTGTGTGCGTGGGGTTGCGGTGACGGTGTGTGCGTGGAGTTGCGGTGACGGGGTGTGTGTGTGTGTGTGTGGAGTTGCGGTGACTGTGTGTGTGTGTGTGTGTGGAGTTGCGGTGACGGTGTGTGTGTGTGTGGAGTTGCGGTGACGGTGTGTGTGTGTGTGGAGTTGCGGTGACGGTGTGTGTGTGTGGTTGCGGTGACGGTGTGTGTGTGTGTGGTTGCGGTGACGGTGTGTGTGTGACGGGTTGCGGTGACGGTGTGTGTGGGGTTGCGGGGATGTGTGTGTGTGGGGTTGCGGGGATGTGTGTGTGAGGGGTTGCGGTAACGGTGTGTGTGTGGGGTTGCGGTGACGGTGTGGGGGGGTTGCGGTGACTGTGTGTGTGTGGGGTTGCGGTGACTGTGTGGTTGTGGGGCTGCGGTGACGGTGTGTGTGGAGCTGCGGTGACGGTGTATGGGGGGTTGCGGTGACGGTGTGTGTGTGGTTGCGGTGCCGGTGTGTGTGTGTGGTTGCGGTGCCGGTGTGTGTGGGAGGTTGCGGTGCCGGTGTGTGCGTGGGGCTGCGGTGACGGTGTGTGGGGGGGTTGCGGTGACGGTGTGTGTGTGGGGTTGCGGTGACGATGTGTGTGGGGTTGCGGTGACGGTGTGTGCGTGTGGTTGCGGTGACGGTGTGTGCGTGGGGTTGCGGTGACGGTGTGTGCGTGGGGTTGCGGTGACGGTGTGTGCGTGGGGTTGCGGTGACGGTGTGTGCGTGGGGTTGCGGTGACGGTGTGTGCGTGGGGTTGCGGTGACGGTGTGTGCGTGGGGTTGCGGTGACGGTGTGTGCGTGGGGTTGCGGTGACGGTGTGTGCGTGGGGTTGCGGTGACGGTGTGTGTGTGGAGTTGCGGTGACAGTGTGTGTGTGTGGGGGGGGTTGCGGTGACGGTGTGTGGGGGAGTTGCGGTGACGGTGTATGGGGGGTTGCAGTGACGGTGTGTGAGGGGTTGCGGTGACGGTGTGTGGGGGGTTGCGGTGACGGTGTGTGGGGGGTTGCGGTGACGGTGTATGGGGGTTGCGGTGACGGTGTATGGGGGGTTGCGGTGACTGTGTGTGTGTGTGGGGTTGCGGTGCCGATGTGTGTGTGTGTGTGGAGTTGCGGTGACAGTGTGTGTGTGTGGTTGCGGTGCCGGTGTGTGTGGGAGGTTGCGGTGCCGGTGTGTGGGGGGGTGCGGTGACGGTGTGTGGGGGGGTTGCGGTGACGGTGTGTGTGTGGGGTTGCGGTGATGATGTGTGTGTGGTTGCGGTGACTGTGTGTGTGTGGTTGCGGTGACTGTGTGTGTGTGGTTGCGGTGACTGTGTGTGTGGGGTTGCGGTGACGGGGTGTGTGTGTGGGGGGTTGCGGTGACGGTGTGTGTGAGGGGTTGCGGTGACGGTGTGTGTGAGGGGTTGCGGTGACGGTGTGTGTGAGGGGTTGCGGTGACGGTGTGTGTGGAGTTGCTGTGACGGTGTGTGGGGGGGTTGCGGTGACGGTGTGTGTGTGGGGTTGCGGTGACGGTGTGTGTGTGTGGGGTTGCGGTGACGGTGTGTGTGGGGGGGTTGCGGTGACGGTGTGTGTGGGGGGTTGCGGTGACGGTGTGTGTGGGGGGGTTGCGGTGACGGTGTGTGGGGTTTGCGGTGACGGTGTGTGTGGGGTTGCGGTGACGGTGTGTGTGGGGTTGCGGTGACGGTGTGTGGGGGTGCGGTGACGGTGTGTGGGGAGTTGCGGTGACGGTGTGTGTGTGGGGTTGCAGTGACGATGTGTGTGTGGTTGCGGTGACGGTGTGTCTGTGTGGTTGCGGTGACGGTGTGTGTGTGGGGGGTTGCGGTGACGGTGTGTGTGTGGGGTTGCGGTGACGGTGTGTCTGTGTGGTTGCGGTGACGGTGTGTGTGGGGGGGGTTGCGGTGACGGTGTGTGTGTGGGGTTGCGGTGACGGTGTGTCTGTGTGGTTGCGGTGACGGTGTGTGTGGGGGGGGTTGCGGTGACGGTGTGTGTGTGGGGTTGCGGTGACGGTGTGTGTGTGGGGTTGCGGTGACGGTGTGTGTGTGGGGTTGCGGTGACGGTGTGTGTGGGGGGTTGCGGTGACGGTGTGGGGGTTTGCGGTGACGGTGTGTGTGGGGGGTTGCGGTGACGGTGTGTGGGGGGGTTGCGGTGACGGTGTGGGGGTTTGCGGTGACGGTGTGTGTGGAGTTGCGGTGACGGTTTGGGGGGCTTGCGGTGACGGTGTGTGTGGGGTTGCGGTGACGGTGTGGGGGGTTTGCGGTGACGGTGTGTGTGGAGTTGCGGTGACGGTGTGTGTGTGGGGTTGCGGTGACGGTGTGTGTGTGGGGTTGCGGTGACGGTGTGTGTGTGTGGGGTTGCGGTGACGGTGTGTGTGTGGGGGTTGCGATGACGGTGTGTGTGTGGGGGTTGCGGTGACGGTGTGTGTGTGGGGGTTGCGGTGACGGTGTGTGTGTGTGGGGGTTGCGGTGACGGTGTGTGTGTGGGGTTGCGGTGACGGTGTGTGTGTGGGGTTGCGGTGAAGGTGTGTGTGGGGGTTGCGGTGACGGTGTGTGTGGGGGTTGCGGTGACGGTGTGTGTGTGGGGTTGCGGTGACGGTGTGTGTGGGGGTTGCGGTGACGGTGTGTGTGTGGGGTTGCGGTGACGGTGTGTGTGGGGGTTTGCGATGACGGTGTGTGTGTGGGGGGGGGTTGCGGTGACGGTGTGTGTGGGGGTTGCGGTGACGGTGTGTGTGTGGGGGGGGTTGCGGTGACGGTGTGTGTGGGGGTTGCGGTGACGGTGTGTGTGTGTGGGGGTTTGCGGTGACGGTGTGTGTGGGGGGGTTGCGGTGACGGTGTGTGTGTGGGGGTTGCGGTGACGGTGTGTGTGTGGGGGGTTGCGATGACGGTGTGTGTGGGGGTTGCGGTGACGGTGTGTGTGTGGGGTTGCGGTGACGGTGTGTGGGGGGTGCGGTGACGGTGTGTGGGGGAGTTGCGGTGACGGTGTGTGTGTGGGGTTGCGGTGACGGTGTGTGTGGGGTTGCGGTGACGGTGTGTGTGTGGGGGGGGTTGCGGTGACGGTGTGTGTGTGGGGTTGCGGTGACGGTGTGTGTGGGGTTGCGGTGACGGTGTGTGGGGGGTGCGGTGACGGTGTGTGGGGGAGTTGCGGTGACGGTGTGTGTGTGGGGTTGCAGTGACGATGTGTGTGTGGTTGCGGTGACGGTGTGTCTGTGTGGTTGCGGTGACGGTGTGTGTGTGGGGGGTTGCGGTGACGGTGTGTGTGTGGGGTTGCGGTGACGGTGTGTCTGTGTGGTTGCGGTGACGGTGTGTGTGGGGGGGTTGCGGTGACGGTGTGTGTGTGGGGTTGCGGTGACGGTGTGTCTGTGTGGTTGCGGTGACGGTGTGTGTGGGGGGGTTGCGGTGACGGTGTGTGTGTGGGGTTGCGGTGACGGTGTGTGTGTGGGTTGCGGTGACGGTGTGTGTGTGGGGTTGCGGTGACGGTGTGTGTGGGGGGTTGCGGTGACGGTGTGGGGGGTTTGCGGTGACGGTGTGTGTGGGGGGGTTGCGGTGACGGTGTGTGTGGGGGGGTTGCGGTGACGGTGTGGGGGTTTGCGGTGACGGTGTGTGTGGAGTTGCGGTGACGGTGTGGGGTGTATTGCGGTGACGGTGTGTGTGGGGTTGCGGTGACGGTGTGGGGGGTTTGCGGTGACGGTGTGTGTGGAGTTGCGGTGACGGTGTGTGTGTGGGGTTGCGGTGACGGTGTGTGTGTGGGGTTGCGGTGACGGTGTGTGTGTGTGGGGTTGCGGTGACGGTGTGTGTGTGGGGGTTGCGATGACGGTGTGTGTGTGGGGGTTGCGGTGACGGTGTGTGTGTGGGGGTTGCGGTGACGGTGTGTGTGTGTGGGGGTTGCGGTGACGGTGTGTGTGTGGGGTTGCGGTGAAGGTGTGTGTGGGGGTTGCGGTGACGGTGTGTGTGGGGGTTGCGGTGACGGTGTGTGTGTGGGGTTGCGGTGACGGTGTGTGTGGGGGTTGCGGTGACGGTGTGTGTGTGGGGTTGCGGTGACGGTGTGTGTGGGGGTTTGCGATGACGGTGTGTGTGTGGGGGGGGTTGCGGTGACGGTGTGTGTGGGGGTTGCGGTGACGGTGTGTGTGGGGGGGGGTTGCGGTGACGGTGTGTGTGGGGGTTGCGGTGACGGTGTGTGTGTGTGGGGTTTGCGGTGACGGTGTGTGTGGGGTGGTTGCGGTGACGGTGTGTGTGTGGGGGTTGCGGTGACGGTGTGTGTGTGGGGGGTTGCGATGACGGTGTGTGTGGGGTTGCGGTGACGGTGTGTGTGTGGGGTTGCGGTGACGGTGTGTGTGTGGGGGGGGGTTGCGGTGACGGTGTGTGTGTGGGGTTGCGGTGACGGTGTGTGTGTGGGGGGGTTGCGGTGACGGTGTGTGTGTGTGTGGGGTTGCGGTGACGGTGTGTGTGTGTGTGGGGTTGCGGTGACGGTGTGTGTGGGGGGGGGTTGCGGTGAAGGTGTGTGTGGGGGTTGCGGTGACGGTGTGTGTGTGCTCTGAGCCAGGTGTTTAAGGGCCGCACTCCGCCTGAAGCCATCTCGCTGTGCAGCCGCCTGTTGGAGTACTCGCCGGCCCTGCGCCTGTCTCCCCTCGAAGCCTGTGCCTATCCGTTCTTTGATGAGCTGCGTGATGCTGCCACACGGTTACCCAATGGCCGAGAACTTCCGGAACTCTTCAGCTTCACGCCAGTCGGTGAGTCACAGCGGGCACAGCCCCTCCGAGCTGCCACACCCAAGCTTCCGCTCCATGTGGATTCGGCCCATCACGGCCTGTGCTATCCCTTCGCGGTCTGGTGACCCTGCACCTCTCAGCCACATCGGTGTGTCCTCAAATGGTGCCTGTGGGGATCGCCACCGACTCTGGGAGGGACAGGCACTGAGACTGGCAGAGAGGGAGGGGGTGACAGAGAGAGGGAGGGGGTGACAGAGAGAGGGAGGGGGTGACAGAGAGAGGGAGGGGGTGACAGAGAGAGGGAGGAGGGTGACAGAGAGAGGGAGGGGGTGACAGAGAGAGGGAGGGGGTGACAGAGAGAGGGAGGGAGTGACAGAGAGAGGGAGGGAGTGACAGAGAGAGGGAGGGGTGACAGAGAGAGGGAGGGAGTGACAGAGAGAGGGAGGGGGTGACAGAGAGAGGGAGGGAGTGACAGAGAGAGGGAGGGGAGTGACAGAGAGAGGGAGGGGAGTGACAGAGAGAGGGAGGAGGGTGACAGAGAGAGGGAGGAGGGTGACAGAGAGAGGGAGGAGGGTGACAGAGAGAGGGAGGAGGGTGACAGAGAGAGGGAGGAGGGTGACAGAGAGAGGGAGGGGAGTGACAGAGAGGGAGGGGAGTGACAGAGAGAGGGAGGAGGGTGACAGAGAGAGGGAGGGGAGTGACAGAGAGAGGGAGGGGGTGACAGAGAGAGGGAGGAGGGTGACAGAGAGGGAGGGGAGTGACAGAGAGAGGGAGGAGGTGACAGAGAGAGGGAGGGGAGTGACAGAGAGAGGGAGGGGGTGACAGAGAGAGGGAGGAGGGTGACAGAGAGAGGGAGGGGAGTGACAGAGAGAGGGAGGGAGTGACAGAGAGAGGGAGGGAGTGACAGAGAGAGGGAGGGGGTGACAGAGAGGGAGGGGGTGACAGAGAGAGGGAGGGGGTGACAGAGAGAGGGAGGGGGTGACAGAGAGAGGGAGGGGGTGACAGAGAGAGGGAGGGAGTGACAGAGAGAGGGAGGGGGTGACAGAGAGAGGGAGGGGGTGACAGAGAGAGGGAGGGGGTGACAGAGAGAGGGAGGGGTGACAGAGAGAGGGAGGAGGGTGACAGAGAGAGGGAGGAGGGTGACAGAGAGAGGGAGGAGGGTGACAGAGAGAGGGAGGAGGGTGACAGAGAGAGGGAGGAGGGTGACAGAGAGAGGGAGGAGGGTGACAGAGAGAGGGAGGAGGGTGACAGAGAGAGGGAGGAGGGTGACAGAGAGAGGGAGGGGAGTGACAGAGAGAGGGAGGGGAGTGACAGAGAGAGGGAGGGGAGTGACAGAGAGAGGGAGGGGGTGACAGAGAGAGGGAGGGGGTGACAGAGAGAGGGAGGGGGTGACAGAGAGAGGGAGGGGGTGTAGGGGCCGGAGGGGGTACAGAGATAGGGAGGGGGTGTAGGGGCCGGAGGGGGTTACAGAGATAGGGAGGGGGTGTAGGGGCCGGAGGGGTTACAGAGATAGGAAGGGGGTGTAGGGGCCGGAGGGGGTTACAGAGATAGGGAGGGGGTGTAGGGGCCGGAGGGGGTTACAGAGATAGGGAGGGGGTGTAGGGGCCGGAGGGGGTACAGAGATAGGGAGGGGGTGTAGGGGCCGGAGGGGGTTACAGAGATAGGGAGGGGTGTAGGGGCCGAAGGGGGTTACAGAGATAGGGAGGGGGTTAGGGGCCGAAGGGGGTTACAGAGATAGGGAGGGGGTGTAGGGGCTGGAGGGGGTTACAGAGATAGGGAGGGGGTGAAGGGGCTGGAGGGGGTTACTGAGATAGGGAGGGGGTGTAGGGGCTGGAGGGGATTACAGAGATAGGGAGGGGGTGTAGGGGCTGGAGGGGATTACAGAGATAGGGAGGGGTGTAGGGCTGGAGGGGATTACAGAGATAGGGAGGGGGTGTAGGGGGTTCCCTTGGGAAGGTTTTGTCTTCCCTTTGCCCCTCTGTGCTTTGTCTCTGTCTATACCCCTCATAGTTCTGTAGACCTCAATCAGGTTCCCCCCCCCCCCCCCTCACCCTCCATCTTTCTGATGGAAATAATCCTAATCTACTCAACCTCCCTCCAACCCCGGCGCCATCCTCCCCTGCACAATCCCCAAGGGATCCACGTCCTTCTGGTAATGTGGGGATCAGAAATGGGCGCAGTATTCCAAATGTGGCCAAACTGAAGTCTTATACAGCTGGAACATGACCTGCCAACTCTTGTCCTCAGTACCCCGTCCGGTGAAGGAGGGCATGGCTGCTTGACCACTCTACTGACCTGCGTTGTCACCTTCAGGGAGCAATGGACCTGAGATTATAACTTGTCCTTCTCCCCCTGTTCTTTCTAAGTACATTTTACGCGTAGTGGTGGATTCTTTGAAGAGATCAGGTACTATCCCCGGCCCCAGCCCCAGCCCTGGCTCTCCTTGGGATCTCCTTTACCCCCTTCACTAATGTCACTGGCTTCGCTTCTTTTCCCACAATGCCTTTCTTTAACGGCCAGCACTGGGACGTTACGTGTCCCACTTGAGCACAGTGGAAATACCTGAGGTGTTTCACCTCCTCCCCTCTCTCTCGGGATTATTTATCCTGTGGTACCCTCTTATCCAGTGCGCTCTACTCTTTGTTTCATGGTGTCGGACCTCCCCTTCTCCCAGTTCTATCTCTCACAGGACAGAATTCTGCCCGGAAGCTTGTCTTATGCACCAACACGTCCTCATCTGCTCAATCTGCCGCCCTGCTCACTTCCTGAACTGTCTGTTCCTCCACGTGAATTCTCACCATCTCTGGAAGGGAGTTTGTAAACTCCCCCCCAGCAGAATAATCTCTCTGAGCCTGAAATGTCCCATTTACAAAGCCTGCACTCATCTCTCAAAATGACCACTGTTTAAGTAGAGTCACAGAGATGGACAGCGCGGAAACAGACCCTTCGGCCCAACCCGTCCATGCTGACCCAGATATCCCAACCCAATCCAGCACCCGGCCCATCTCCCTCCTAACCCTTCCTATCCATATACCCATCCAGATGCCTCTTAAATGTTGTCATTGTACCAGCCTCCACCACATCCTCTGGCAGCTCATTCCATACACGTACCACCCTCTGTGTGAAAATGTTACCCCTTAGGTCTCTTTTATATCTTTCCCCTCTCACCCTAAACCTATGCCCCTCTAGTTCTGGACTCCCCCACCCCAGGGAAAAAACTTTGTCTATTTATCCTATCCATGCCCCTCATGATTTTATAAACCTCTATAACGTCACCCCTCAGCCTCCGACGCTGCAGGGAAAACAGCCCCAGCCTGTTCAGCTTCTCCCTGTAGCTCAGATCCTCCAACCCTGGCAACATCCTTGTAAATCTTTTCTGAACCCTTTCAGGTTTCACAACATCTTTCCGATAGGACGGAGACCAGAATTGCTCGCGATATTCCAACAGTGGCCTTCTTTTGAACTCCCTCACTCTGACCTGGAGCCTCCTTTGTGTTTCTGACCCGCTGTCTATGTGCTTCGTATACAACTTCATAAACACTCCCAACAGCCTGTCTGACCTGTTCCTCCTCTCCTCACCCCACACCTGACAGCGCGGCAAATCCCTCGGGAGCTCTGCTGATCAGTTTAGTCTGAGCTCGCATTACCCAGACATCCTTGGGACACTCCCCCTGCCCAGCCAGTGTCAACTCAATTCAACAAGGCCTCAACATCCTCCTCATTAAAACATGGCAATGATTTAGCAGATCCCTGCTGTCTTCAGCTCTGTCCTGTTCACTGGACTTCCCTGACTAATCCGCAACTTCTGAACTTCACATTCTCTCTCCCTTTCTCTCTTTGTCTCTCTCTGTCTGTCTTTGCTCAGTTAAGAATGTTCTCTTCCCTCCCTCCCTCTCTCTCTCATTCTCTTTCCCTCCCCCTCCCCCTCTCTCTCATTCTCTTACCCCTCTCTCTCTCTCTTTC
>NW_026868195.1:818991-873636 GCF_020745735.1 Hemiscyllium ocellatum | reverse complement strand
GAGGCCTCTCCCTGATGTCACACCTCCAATTTGTTATTTAATTCAATCCATTTAAACTAATGATCTAAATCGTTTCTCTTCCACAATGTCAACTTCTGTATTTGAAGTGAATGTGTTTCCCTCTGTTTTTCTCCCTGACAATTTTTAAGAGCTCTGCAGTGTCAGTGATGCCAACCTTATGCAATTTCAGAGTAAGGAATTTCTGCACCATGCGTTAATTGTTCAGTTCCCAGTGTACGGCTCTCCATTTGGACAGGATGTTTGGGCATCTTTGACAGACGTCCATTGGAAAATGTTCAGAAACAGAAATTGCTGAAGAAATTGATGAAGATGTTGCAGCATCTTCTGGAATGAATGTAGTGTTAATCTTTCAGGTCCAGTGACCCTAGACAAATTTCCCAGTTTCTCAATCAATTTTGGTATTTTTATTACCAGTATCCATAGTTATTTGTTTTGCGAAAACGTGTTCTGTGCCTATTCATTTCTGGAGGAGCTAAGCAGGTCTGTCAGCATCTGCAGAGACAGAGAAACGGCGTTAGCATTTGAAGCGCAGTGTGACACGTCTTCGTAACTGAAAAGCATTGGAAACTTGGCTTTTTAATACCTTGCCAGAGGTGGGAGATTTGTGACAGGGACAAGACGGCGTGGCAAAGATAAACCGGCTTTTCACAGTGGTGAACGAGGAGATGATATAAAACGGTTTAAATTAAAGTGTGAATGGGGAAAGGGGGTTCTCTTTATTGAGTGCAAGATAAAGAAGACACAATCACACAACGTCACAGGGAGGCCAGGAGGGAGAATGTTGACTATATGGCATATAAAGATCTGGCCATAATAGATTTTCACTGTCGATATCATCACCTCCTGTAGACTTGAGAAGGTCGATGTTGAGATGTTGTTACCATACCTGAGTGGAGTCTCGAACTCGTGGACATGGATACCGAATATGGAATATCGATTTCTATCTGAGACACAGAGTGATGCCTTCTCTCAGAAGGTAGTGAATGTCTGGGAGTCCCTAACCCAGAGAGGTGTGGAGGGATACAAGGAGTCGGCAAGAAAGTGGCGTTAGACCTGGAGTATATCACCATGTTCGTATTAAATGACAGGGCAAGCGTGAGGGGCCGAATAGCCTGCTCTGTTCCACTTTATTAATTTCACATGTTATGCTTTTGCAAAGTAACTGGTTAATTTCCCGGAAGTTGTGTTGTGTAATGCTACATTCGGGTGTGCAGAGGATTTGTTTGAGTTAACGCTGGGTGGGGAATGGGTACTGCATTCACAGTAAATCTGGGTCTGTAACACGACCCACATCTGGAGCAACGTCGCCGAGAGGGGAAGCCTGGAAACAGGACGGTGGGGGTGAGTGTCACTTCCAGACCCAGCCTCGATTTTCCATGTATATTTCCAAAACTGCACCGAACCATGGAGTGGCCTCGATCTGCCCCTGTGTAGCAAGTCTCAAGGGCTGAATGGAACATCAGAACACAGGTCTGAGGGACACGAGTGGGCCATTCGGCCTTTGACACTACTCCACCAGTAAATAAAGTCGTGGTTCATCTCATTGTGGTCCCAGCTAGACTTTTCTCTCCATGCACCATTATCCCTGATTCACATGTCTATGGAAAATCAGACAAAGCGTGCTTCGATATAATATAAAGGTTCAGCCACCCATCTTCTGGGAAAGAGAATTCCCACTTGAATGAATTCCCACTTTCTGATTTTTGTTTCTCACTCCAGTTGTGACTGAGGATGGAGGGTGTCACTCTTTCCTTTTCTAGTCACACTCCTCACTGCTCACAACAAATTTTCAATGTAACCAGGTTGGGTGTTTTGGCCGATGATAAAAGTCTCAGACTGGGTCAGGTTCAGTGATAAGAACAAGTCAGGCAGATTTCTTTAGTCAGCCACAACTTACCAACAGAACTTACAGAGGGATATGTTGGATCTGTGTGTAGCACTGCTGCCTCACATCACCAAGGAGCTGGGTTCAATTCCAACCTCGGGCGACACAGTATGCGGAATGTGAACATTCTCCCCATGCCTGTGTGGGTTTCCTCTCAGTGCTCCAGTTTCCTGCCACAGTCCAAAGATGTGCAGTTTAAAGTGCATTGCACATAGTGCCCAGGGAAGTGTAGGTTACATTGGTTAGTTATGGGAAATGCAGGGTTACATGGATAAGATTGGGGGCACGTCCAGGTGGGATGCTGTTTGGTGGGTAAGTGTGTACTTAATGGACGGAATGCCCTGTCTCCGCACTGTAGAGGTTCTATGACAATGACAATAAATTTGGATTTTACAAACACCCAGTGGGTACATACCAATCCACATTTATCAAGGTCTTGTCTGTTTCGATCTCATTCCAAGAGTAACCTGCTAAAGCCTTTATAATATAAGCCCTTCAACCCAGGAATACGTCAAATGAAATATCTCTGAACTGGTTCCAATGTAATTATATCCTTTCTCAGATAAGGAGACATAAAAAACTAATCTCACACTCAGATCATAATGCTTATTATTGTTTTCTCAAAGTGCTGTGAGTCTTTGGAACACTCTTCCCCACAGACCATTTCAGGCAGAGATATTGAATATTTTTGAGGCACAGATGTAAGGTTCATAAATAACAACACAGTCAAGGATTATCGAGGAATGGGCAGCAATGTGCAGTGTGGGGAGAAATGTAGACAGTGGTATCAAATAACACGGCTTCAGAACCTCCAGGATCATAATGCAAAATGAAATGATAATATCGATAAAAAGTTAAGGGGGAATACAAGATTGCTGCGATCCAGAAGGTCTGCTTTTCTGGGCTCTGCATCAACACACGGGCAAAGTGGTTCGCTAACCTACCCCATCCCTGCCATTTACTTAAATTCCAACACTAAAAGAGCGATAGAATCTTTACTGATCCAGATTTGTCAAAGGGAAATGACAAAACTTGGGGAAAGGATCGAGTACTCCCAACAAGTGTTGCACCCGTCAGAAGAATGGAGCATACTGAGGCGATATCTGCAACACATTCTGCTCGTTCGATGGACCCAGTTACTAACCAGGCCTTGGTCACTGAGTTCATCAAGTTACGTGAAATGATTGAAGCCATGATTGAAGAACAGTTCAGCCGTGGCTAGAGCCGCTCTCAGCCGTGCCCCAAAATCATGAGCAGAAACTTGACAGCCTTGGAAACAGAACAGACGATGCCAAGGGCCGAACTGCAGTGGCAGAGACCGTGATCGATTCCTCTCGGGAGAGGATCCTCGTCCTTGAAAAACAGGTCTGCACCTTAACTGAACAAGATGACGACCACAGGAACAGGGGTAGGATGAAGAATATTCTGATCGTCGGTTTGCTGGAGCGGACAGAAGGTGGTCAGCCGGTGAGTTTTTTCAACAACTGGCTGCAGCGATCCCTTCACTTGGAAACTGAGGAGGGACGGGTGAAGACTGAGACAGTTCATCGGGTTACGACATAGAAGTCAGACTCAGACCAACGCCTTCATCCTGTCCTTGCGCAGTTACATAGTTATGGGGACAAACAAAGACTGATGGAAGCTTTCAGAACTCGGGGAAAGATCCGATGGATTTAATTCACGAGAGCCCCAGGATTATGTTCTTTCAGGACTTTTCAGCGGCGGTGATTCAGGAAAGAAAATATTTTGCTGAGATCAAAAGAAGAGTGAGGGAACTCTGGATTCAGTATTCCTTACGCTACCCAGCGGTGCTCCGTATTGCTTTCAGTGGATTCATGAACTCGTCTGACTGTCCAAAGAAAGCGAAAATTTTATGGACATTTTAAAGTAAGCTGGATATTTAGATAATCATATTTCTCCTAAAGACATTTTGTTGATTTTTCTGGTATTAAGCAGTATTAAATTATAGCCGGGACTGGGTTGAGTACTCATTTTAACTTCTTCATTAGTATTACTACTCTTTTTCTCTTTCTTTGCTTGTGTCTGAGGTGCGGCTCAAGCTGGAGGGTGTTACAAAGGTAGTTGTGATGTCTAAGTGCCGACCGAAGGGCAGGTCAAGCCCGATTTTTGTTGTTAATTGCCCAGGATTCCATATTGGTAGCGGGCACAAGATAAAGTTTCGAGGTATGTTAGCGTCCCCAGTAGGCGGTAAATTCCCCAATCGAGCGTGATTGGCATTTTGGATTTTATTTCATTCTTTGTTTTTTTTTAATGTGTTTAGCTTTGGAAAGTTTTAAGACCTTTTTAGTTGTAGTAGTTTTAGGTTGTACACCTTTTAGGCTCAATGAGTCTTTTTTTCATTAATCATCAGCGATGTGTAATTCGATGTGAAACTCTAGAGTTAAAATGTTGCTACAATGAGTTATGGATAATGATGTGCTGAAATGTTGTACCTGGAACATTAAGGGGAGCCATCTGTCAGTCAAGAGGAAAAATGTACTTTCTAGTCTTCAAAAAGAGAGGGTGAATGTTGTCCTATTGCAGGAGATGCACCTTGATGGCAAGGAACATTTGACGTTAAAGAAGGGCGGTTTGATCGTTTTTTTTTTCTCGTCTTTTAGTACAAGGAGTAGGGGAGAAGCCATCCTTGTGAAGAAGAATCTTCCATTTAAATTACTAGATTGCATTAGACACTCACGGGAGGATCATCATCCCCAAAAATCTTGAACTATGGGAAGTAATACAGTATTTTGAATGTTTCTTGCCCCCCGGTGCACCATCTTAAAATCCTGGTAGATGCATTTTCCAAATTCAGTTATCTTGCATCGTGGCACATAACTGTAGATGGAGATTTCAACTGTCTTATGGACCCACGGTGGACAGTGTCCAAATGTCCCCCAATACCCTCGTTATAATGGAAGCAATTGGTTCTCTAGCTGAATTAGAGCTGATGGAAGTCTGGAGGCAGATCTACCTCACAATTTTGCAGGGATTTTATTTTCTCCTTTAAGCCGCACAAATGGCACACGAGGATTGATCTTTTCCCCATCCCTGCAACAATCTTAGATATGGTGGCATCCTGCGGAATTGGGAATATTATCCCAACATTCCTGCCTCGGAACTAAGATAGAAGTAACATAAGATTATGTTGTATTCAGATGAGAGTCTTACGTTTTTGTCAAATCCCACAGTTTCGGCAGCTCACGTGATGCAATGCATTAATTCGCTTATCACCTTTACGGGCTATAAGATTAATTTTACAAAGTTTGTGTCCATCCCTATGGGAGGTCTCAGGGAAATACCTGATGTTGAAGGCAAATCCTGGTTTCCTTTTAAATGGTCATGAGGGTGGTTTACCTATTTTAGTATATTCATTACATCGGTCTTTGATCATTTATTTAACGTGAACTATGTCCATTTGTTTGACAAAATTAAACAAGACCTTCAAAGCTGGGATGCACTTCCAACATCCTGGCTAGGTCGGATAGCTGTTCTTCAAATGAATGTCCTTCCTTATTTGCTATATCCCATGTGAATGCTTCCTTTGATGTTTCCCAGACAGATATTTAGGAGACGTAATGGCTGGTTTAGCTCTTCTATTTGGCACCATAAGCGACTCTTTATCAAGCTAACCAAATTACAACTACCCCACAGATTGTGGGGAGTCGATCTCCCAGATTAAAAGCTATCAATTAAGCTCTTTTTTATCCTATGTTAATGTCTGGGCCACTGAGGACTCGGTGTTAATACGGTTAGATATTGAACCCTCTCAGACAAAGTGAACCCTTATTAGTCTGTTGTTCTTAGGCAAAATGGCAACATTTATGAAGTATTGTCATAACCCAATAATTATCAATAAAGTTAAAGCATGAATGCCAATATGTCAGGTCGAGGGCAATATAGCCAAAACTATGCTGCTTACCCCTATAATTGGTATAACGAGTTGTCAACCGGGGATAATGGATTCCATGTTTAACCTGTGGGAAGCCAGGGATGTAACTTGCTTGAGTGGTTTAGAATTAATAGAATCCCTACAGTGTGGAAACAAGCCTTTGGGCTCAACAAGTCGACTTCGATCCACACAGACCCATTCCCCTAGTATCCTATATTTACCCTGACTAATGCTCCAACCTATATACCCCTGAACACTATGGGTGAGTTATCAATAGCCAATTCATCTAACCTGCATATCTGTGGATCCTGGTGCTGTGAGGCCGCAGTGCTAACTGCTGAGCCACCACGTGTTATTTGAGGGAGAAAGAATGACATCATTTGATCAAATAACTCGTAAGTATGGACTACCAAGTGGAGACCTCTTCTGTTTTTTTAATCCATATCAGTGATTTGATTAAAAAAAATACACTTTTAACAGACTCTCACAGATCGGATAGAGAGAAATGGGTGCTTATTGCTTAGAATACACTCTCTGCCAGTACCCTTTATCATTAGTTGGAGTGGGTACCCTTAGACGAGACTGTGCAGCTTTGTAATGTCTGTGAGAGAGAGATATTGGGGTTCAGAACACCTCGGAGAGATGGGATGATATTTGTGAAAATTCTCAAAGGATTTTTATCTGTAATAGGACCCATTCCATGCAGTTGAAAATTCTTCATAAGGTCTATCTGACCCCAGATTGACCTTCAAAATGTGAAGTCGGATTATCTTCAGCCTGTCATAAATGCAGAATGACCACAGGTACTCTTACTCATTGCTTGTTGTCCTGCTGCAGGCTTCAAATATATTGGAGCACTGTGGTAGCTGTGATAGAGTAGATATTGGGGACTGAATTGGAGATGGATCCAGTTTTTCTTTTCCTGGGCCTGCTCAGGGTACCTTACACAGATGCACATGATGAAAAAATTATGTCCTTACTTTCTGTGCTAGAAAACATGTTCTGTTGTGTTGGATGTCTGAAAACCATGGGTCTATTGTGTCTTCGTAAGTTCTTCATGGAGAATATCCCTTTGACATTTCTCACCAGTATGGTGCATCAAAAAAACTGAGATTCATATAAGACATGGCATCCCTTTTTGGATTACCACGATGCAGGTTTATCTGTCACATTAAGAAGGGCTTTTATATAGCCATGACTATATTGTCTAATGAATCTAATATCCGGCAAGGAACAATTATGAACTTAAAAATGCGTATCAGTTAATGCTCTTGAAGAACGAGAGCTATTGTTTTGTTATGCTGAGATGTACTATTTATTCATTACTTATTGTTTATTTTTGTTTTTCTTCTGTCCATTTTGTGTTTTTAACTTGTTTTGTAAGTACATGCACATGAGTGTAATTTTGTTCAGTTATTTGAGTTGTGTTGTTATTGGGTTATTATAATATAAAAAATCTGTTTTCAATAAGATTACTTTAAAAAAATAAACTGCTAACATTGATAGAATAGAGACCCAAAGAACTCTCATTGGAGAGACCACTCATGCTGGTTTACCTTGAGGGTCACCACATCTCGGGTGATGGGGTGAGTTGAGGTTGAGAGAGCGTCCCCTTCATGGTAACCTCTGTCAGTGTGAGGAACTGAACCTGCGCTGTTGGCCTCCCTCTACATCACAAACCTGCCGTCCAACTAACTGAGTGAGAGCCAGTGCAACTGTCACAGACAGAAACAGTCACAGGGAAAGGGCAAGAGAAACTTTCATAACAATGAAAATGGAACAATTCAGATAACGGTCAAGATAACGGCTGAGGGTATAAAGGTTCTCTGCTGGAAATTATGTTTTATAACAAGACGTGTTTAGAAGCTGTCTTTGATTTAATATCATAAAGGTGAGTCAAGTGAAATAACCAGAATTACTAAGTGTGATTGGACATCTATAATCATCAAATAAGTATAGATGTTGTGTTTGGTCTGTGTAAAGCATGCTGACTGTCGTATGAATGTATAAAGCAGGTGGAATATATTGTTAGGAGAGTGCGTTCCATGGGAAATGCTCTCGAACAGGCATTTGAAGAAAACTGGGGTAAAAGTGCCGGAGTGCCGTCTGGTCAATCGTGATGGGTGGGAGAATCGGACTGGTACTGAATGAGACGGACACCATGGGTGGGATGGATAGCTAATGAGGTGAGTTCAATCAGATAGCACCACGAAACGAGTTCAGTTTTGTTCAGACAATCCCTCTGTCACACTCAACGAAAATGAGACTGAGACAAATTACTGATTTATACAGCTCAATGTGTCGAAGACTCTGCAGTCCTCCCTCCCAGTTACAAAGCTGCAGGACAAATGCTCCTTCACAACTCTCCATCGCCTGAACTCATACTAATATACCATTCACTCATAATTCTTCGTAATACTGACCCGTATTGCATGATACTATCAAAATGTCTTCATTTCAGCATTCTGGAAACAGTGAACATATCTTTCCATGACATTTTTTCTCAGTCTCCCCTCTCTGTCTCTATCCCAAAACACACGTATTTACAGTCATATGGTTCTAAAGACGGAAACAGGCCCTTCTGCCCAGCTGTTCCATGCCGAACAAAATGTCCGTCCACACTCATTCAATTTATCTGCCCTTGCTTTGTATCTTTAAATATGTTCCTATCTGTGTACTTGTTCAAATGCGTTTTCAATGTTGTTATTGTATGCACCTCAATCACTTCCACTGGCAGCTCAGTCCATATGTGTACCATACTCTCTGTAAAAAAAGTTGCCCCTACGGATTAATTTTTGTTTCATTTCTCTCGAAGAATTGACGGATTTCCTCTAGTCCTCGATTCTCCAAACCTTCCAAAAAGAAAGAAGTATTCACCCTATACACTTCTTGTTGTAGTTCTGTTCGCCGAGCTGGGAATTGGTGTTGCAGACGTTTCGTCCACTGTCTAGGTGACATCCTCAGTACTTGGGGGTGTCCTGTGAAGCGCTTCTGTGATGTTTACTCCAGCATTTATAATGGTTTGTATCTGCCGCTTCCAGTTGTCAGTTCCAGCTGTCCGCTCTAACGTCTGCAACACAAGTCCCCAGCTTGGCGAATAGAACCACAACAATGAACACTCGACCTACAAATCTTCTCACAAACTATCTACACTTATATAAGAACCCCCTTCAGTTTCCTAAGCTGTAAAGAAATAAGTTCTAACCTGTCCAACTTCTCCATATAACTAAAACCCTTTAGCCCAGGAAACATGTCTGAAATTTCTTCGACACTCTTTCTAATGCAATAATATCTTTTCTAGAGCAAGGAGAACAAAACTTAATCCAATACTCCAACTGCAGCCTTACCAACATCCTGTATAATTGAAACATAACGTCCCAACTTCTATATTCAACGCCCTGATGAAGACCTGTGTGCCAACAGCCTTCTTCACTGACCTGTGTATCTGTGACTCAAATTTCAGACAACCGTGCACCTGATCTCTAATGTCCTTTGTTCCACTACACTCCTTAAGACACTCTCATTCAACATTAAAATCCGACCTGGATTTGACTTTCCAAAATGCAAGACATCACCCTTATCTATGTTAAACTCCACATGCTATTCCTCAGGCAACTTCCGCTGCGAATCAATGTAATGCTGCAATTTCTGGTAATGTTCCTCATTGGATCGCTCCTATTTTAGTGTCATCTGCATATTTTGAACCTTGCATTGTGCACTCTCGTCCAAACCGTTGATATAGATAACAAACAGCACTGACCCCTGAGGCACTCCACTAGTCACAGGCCTCCAGTCCGACACGCATACCTCCACCAGAGCCATTTGCTTCCTAACGTCAAGCTAACTGTGTCGCCAATTTGTCAGATTACCTTGGAGTCCATGCGATCTAACCTTCTTGAGCGGCTTACCATCTGGAACCTTACCAAAGGCTTTACTGAAATCCATATAGAATATGCCCACCATCCTGCCCTCGTCAACCTTCCTCGTGGCTTCCTCAAAAATCTCTGACAAAATGTGTAAGGCATGATCTGCCATGCACAAAGCTATACTGACTGCTCCAAGTCAAACTCTGTCTTTCCAAATGCATGCACATCTTATCACTCATAACCATCTCAAGCGGTTTACCGAAAACAGATGTGAAGCTTACTGGTCTATATTTCCCAGGCTTTTCTTTGCAGCCCTTCTTGAATAAGGGCACTACATTTGCTACTGCTCGACTTCCGGGACCTTGGCCCCTGAACTGTCTTCTCTCGCCTCTTGCAGTGCTCTTGGATATATCTGGTCAGGACCAAGAGATTTATCTGACGTTATGCATTCCAATATGTCCAACAGCATCTCTACTGTGATATGGACGGAACCAGGATACGACAACTAACCCCCCAAAATTTCACAGATCTTCGTGTCTTTCTTCATGGTAAACACAGAGGAGAAATTGAGGACCTCGCCCGTCTGTTGTGGTTTTACACATGAATGCGTCCTATTTTCTCTTTAGTCGATTTTTTTCTTTACTATACAGAAAGCACATCTTTGGATTCACCCTAATTTTCTCAGTCAAGGCTATGTCATACCCCCTTTTCGCCTTCCTGATTTCCTTCTTCAGTAAACTGCTGTATCCCTTGTGTCTCTCCAGAGATTCCATTGATTCCAGCTACCTGAAACTGAGCCGTCCTTTTTGCTGGCTAGAGCCTGATTATCTCTTGTCATCCAGGGTTCTCTCTTCCTGCCTCACTTTCCCTTCACTCTCACAGAAACATAGACCTTGAACTCGAGCTATCTCACTTTTAAAGGCCTTCCACACACCAGAGGTCCTTTTGCCTGGAAACAAGCTACTCCAATCAACGTTTGCAAGTCCCTGTCTAATTCCAACAAACTTCGCCTCGCCCCAGTTTAGAACTTGAATCTGTGTACCAATTCTGTCCCTCCCATAATTATTTGAAAATTAATACAATTCCAGTCACCGGTCCCAAAATGCTCCCCCACTTTACCTCTGTCACCTATCCTGCCCTATGTCCCCACAGTAGGTCGAGTAGGACCAGTACGGCACTCTATATGCTACTTGTGGAAACTTTCCTGAACACACTTAACTGATTCCTTTCCATCTCAGTCCTGAACCCTCTGGAAGTCCCAGTCTATGTTAGTATAATTAAAATCACCTATTATGACAATCCTATTGCTCCTGCAAGCCTCCCCAGCCTCCCTGAATATTTGTTTCTCTAATTCCCATTGATTATTTGGAGGCTTATAGTGCAACCTCGATAACAGCACCATCCCTCTCTTACTTCTTTGCACCATCCACAAAACCTCACTCAACATTATCTGTTATTTCATCTTTAAATACTGGAGTAGTATGCACCTGAGTCGGAACTATTGGTATTGAAACTGTTTCAATTTACATCTCTCCCTTCCAGTGATGTTCCCTCATCAAGGTGCAATGGAGAGATAAAGCTGTAAATGGATGGGAGCTGCACATCCTGTCACTGCCAGCATTGGCTGCAAGTTTCCCCAAACTGGGCAGTGATCTAACACAGTGTTACCGAACAATGCAAAAGTCTGTGTTTATATATGAATGAACCAGTGTGGTCTGCACAACTCCCTATGCTGGACATTTAGCAAAGGATTATGGATCAAGCATTGGTGTGGGCTGCACAGAGCTCCACTCTGGATATTGCTGGGTTGGATTCAGCAGTACGCTAGCTGGATATATACAGTACTCCATCTTGAACGTACAATGGGTGGGCTGGTTATGTGAGTTGGATTGCGAATGTGAGAGAACTAGACATCTGGCAATGCCTTTATTTTGTGTTTTCATTCTTGTGATTGGTCCCTTCAAATTCTGACTCATCTGTTTCGACTCGATCCTCTGGATGAGTGATAGTGACTGTTGCTACGGCATCTGTGTCTGCAACATCACCAACAAATAGAGCAGAGGCTGCAAAGAGGGGTGTCTCTGTAAAATAGAATGAGGAAATCACTATCAGATCAGCCGTGCTCTGAGTGAATGGTGGGGCAGGATTGTGTGGACCCATGAATGCAACTTATTTATCTCTTTCTGTTTGTAACAGGCAAACTCCCCTCCTCTCCCAGTGCCCAAAGTTGGTGGGGAGTGAGTCACCTCCTGCTGTCCCTGCGTAACAGGATCCTGGGGCCTCACAAGCCTCCAGATTTCTCAGTGCCATTCTCGAGCAGTTGAGTGACTCCCTCCGGATCCTGTGTCCCAGTCTCGAGCGGTTGAATGACAGCCTCCTGTCACTGTGCCCCAGTCTCGAGCGGTTGAATGGCTGCCTACTGTTCCTGCGTCCCAATCTGGAGCAGTTGAATGACTGCCTCCTGTTCCTGTGTCCTAGTCTTGAGCAATTGAGTGACTGCCTCCTGTTCCTGTTTCCCAGTCTCGAGCAGTTGCATGACTCCCTCCTGTTCCTGTGTTCCAGTATCCAGCAGTTGAGTGACTGCCTCCTGTCCCTGAGTCCCTGTCTTGAGCAGTTGAATGACTGCCTCCTGTTCCTGTGTCCCAGTGTGGAGCAGTTGAATGACTCCCTCCTGTCCCTGTGCCCCAGTCTCGAGCGGTTGAATGACTTCCTCTTGTCCCTGTGCCCCAGTCCTGAGCAGTTGAATGACTGCCTCCTGTTCCTGTGTCCCAGTCTCGACCAGTTGAATGACTCCATCCTGTCCCTGTTTCCCCGTCTCGAGCAGTTGAGTGACTCCCTCCTGTTCCTGTCCCAGTCCTGAGCAACTGAGTGATCCCAAGTTTGTGAAAGTAGATGTCCTCCTCCTGTTACTGACTACCAGGCTCCGATCTCTCTGTGCTCACCTGCTGCTCCTGCGGAATGGAATTGAGGGACTGAATGGCCTCTTCATATTCCTTACAGCTTCTCCTGACTAAAAGCCTTTCTCCTGTTTCTGTAAAACACCATCAAATTCTGAATGACGTAGTTTTATATTTGACTCTCAGTAATTGAGCAAGCAAGCTGACTGAGAGAATTCAGAACCTGAAAAGACTCTTCCTGTTCCCGTGTTATACACTCAAGAGTCAACAGTGTCTCAGTGATGTACAGCACGGATAAAGACCCTTCGATCCAGTTGTCCATTCTGACGCAATATCCTAAATTAATCTCTTCCCCCTTGCCAGCACTTGGCCCATATCCCTCTAAACCCTTCCCATGCATGTACCCATTCAAATGTCTTTTAAATGGTGTAACTGTGCCTGCCTCCACCAGCTCCTTTGGGTGCTCAGTCCATAAACACTGCAGTCTCTCTTTGAAAGTGCTGTACCTCATTTCCCTTTATAAATCTTTCCCCTCTCACCTGAAACCTTTGTCCTGTAATTTTGGACTCGCCTATCCTGGGGTGACTGTTTACCTTATCTATGCCCGTCATGATTTTATAAACCTCTTTAAGGTCACCCCTCAGCCTCAACACTAGAAAGTAGTCCCAGCCTATTAAAACTCTCCCTGAAACTCTAACCCTCCAACACCTGCAACATTCTTTTAAATCTCTTCCGCACCCTTTCAAGTTTGACAACATCCTTCCGACAGCAGGGAGACCAGAATTCAAGGCAATATTACAAAAGTGGCCAAACCAATGTCCTGTACAGATGCAACATGTCATGCAAGTGCATAGACTCAAAGCACGTACCCATAACGGGAAGTCACGAAGTGCCTTCTTCACTACGCTGTCTACCTGTGATGGCACTTTCAAGGAACGGACAACCTGCACCACCAGGTAACACAGTATCTCAGTGGCTTGCATTGCTACCTCAGAGCACAGCGATCTGGGTTTAATTCCATCCTTGAATGACTGCCTGTGTGGAGTTTTCACATTCTCTCCGTGTCTGCGTGCGTTTCTTCTGGGTGCTACGTTTTCCTGCCACAGTACAAAGATATACAGGCAAGTGTAGATTGGCCATGCTAAATTGCCCCAAGTACCCAGGGATGTGTGGGCGAGGAGGATTAGCCATGGGAAATGCAGGCTCAGAGGGATAGGGTAGGCGTTTGTCCAGTAGGGTACTGTTTAGAGGGGTGGCCTCGATGGGCTGAATAGCCTGTTTCCTCACTGTAGGGATTCTATAATTTCAATGGAGTTCTCTTTGAGTGGCAACTTTCGACAGAAACCTATCTTCATATCTTGCCCTGATTTGCCTTGCCAAAATGCAACACCTCACATTTATCTAAATTTAACTCCATCTGCCACCCCTCGGCTCACCTAATCAAGGTCCCATTATATTCTGAAAGATGTAATGTCACTGTCGACTGTCGACTACACCACCAAATTTGGAATTGTCTACAATTGTCTACAATTGTCTACAAACTTACAGACCATACTTCATAAACTCAAGTGCAAATGATTTGTTAAATTTGTTAAATTAACAAAAGGCAGTGGACTCACTATTGCGGCACACCATTGGTCACAGTTCAATGGACAAACATCCACTGTCACGCCCTGTCTCCAATATTAAAGAAAATGTTGGCTCGAAATGGTGAGCTCTCCCTGGATCCCAGGCAGTCTGACCTTGCTAACCAGTCTACCATGTAGAACGTTTTGGGTTTCTTACTGAATTCCATAAAGACCACATCCAATGTCCTGCCTTCATCAATCATCTTCATCACTTCCTCAAAACATTACACCGAGTCAGTGAGACGTGATCTCAAATGTATAAAGCCCTCTTCAGTCATTTTCTTTCCAAATGCAAATACATCCTTTCCCAAAAACCCCCTCCAACAATTTAGTGACCATTGACATCAGGCTCACTGATCTATCGTTACCTGTTTTTTCCTTACTTTCTTAAGTAATGACACTATGTTGGCAGCCTCCAGTCTTTTCACATATCACCTGTGGAAAACAATGATACAAATATATCAGCAAAATGCTGAGCAATCTCTTACCTAGCTTCCCACATACTTTTGGGATACAACTGATCAGGTCTCTGGAAGTTGATCATCTTTATATATTTTGAAATGCTTTGTAATATTGATACTTTTCAATATATCACTATATATTTTTTAATTCTCTGACTCTTCTAAACCCTTACATATTAAATACTGAGGAGAAATTCTTGTTTCTAATCCCTCCCATCTCGTGTGGTTCTACACATAGATAGGCTTATTGATCTTTAAGAGGCCCTGTTCTCTCCCTAGTTAATCTTTTGCTATTAAAGGATTTGCAGAATTTCTTCAATGCCTCGTTAACCCTATTTCTAAAGCCATCTCATGTCCACATTTTTCTGAACTGATTTCCCATTGACTATTCACTTACTGCCATTATACTCCTCTGGGAATCCACTTGATCTCAGCTCTGTTTACCTAACATATGCCTCCTTCCTTCCCTTGACCATAAAATCAATATATCCAGCCATCCAGCACTCCTTGCACCTACCAGCCTTGCCCATTTCACTAATAGGAACACGTTGGCTCTGGACTCTCTGAAACTAAGTTTTGATGGCCTTGCATTTTCCAACCATCCCTTTACCTGTGAATAGGATATCCCAGTCAGCCTTTCACAGGGCTCGCCTAACACTTTCAAAATTGGCCTTAGTCAAAGTTAGAACTTTAATGTTTACATCAGGTCTTTCCTATTTCACAACTAGTGTTAAACAAATACCTATGTGTAACCGGCTTGAAAAGTTAAATAGACACTTCCTGCCCCTCTGTAACAGACTTGAGAGGCTGAATGACTTCCTCCTTTTCCTCTGTAATAGACTCAAGAGGTTTAATGGCCTCTTCCTGTTCTTCTATAACACACTCGAGAGGCTGAATGGCCTCCTTCTGTCCTTGTATAACAGACACGAGACATTAAATGACACAGCAACCCATGGATTACGAGCAGCCGGTAAACTGTATATGATGGAGGCTCATTCCGTCTCAGTTACAGAAACACAAACAACACAATGTACTCCAGGTGCCCTCTCAGTAACACCTCATACAGCTGCAGCGACACAGCTCTTTGTTCCGAATGATTCTTTTGACAAAATGTGCCAATATTCCAGCTTTCCACCTTTCAAGTAGCAATAGGCTAATATGAGCTGAATGGTCTTCTCTTATCCCTCTGTAAGAGATCCATAGGGACAGAATTGTTTCAGCCTGTTCCTGAGCAGCAGTCTCAATGCTCTGTCTCAAGGTTATGAAAGGATTTGACAGCAGGACATTAAAACCAGCAGTAGCCTTACACTGGTCAATAAGTACCATGCTTTGTATTCAGGTATCTATAAACTTGCCCAACTGACATTTCTTTTAAAGTAGCCGATCTGTTATTTTATAACTGCATCCTTTCATAAACAGAGTGGAACATATATAGACCCCTGCAATGTTCTGTTAATACTCTCATATACAAGGCAAAAAAGATTAAAAAGATTGAAAGGTTTATGGTCCAACCCCCAGCAACACTCATCCATTCCATCCAAACCCAGTACAGTGATATGAAAAGTGATGTATGGAACTGGTTAACTGAGCCTATTTGTTCAGTGACTGTCATTAATGCCAGTCTCGATTGATTCTAATTATCCCAGTGGAGGGTTTCCATCTTTTAATGATAAATGGGCACCGTTCATTGTGTTATCCCATAACATGAGCGGGAGCATCACCGACAACACTGACAGGGATCAGCAGCTCCAGAGAAAGGGGGAGGAGAGATCAGAATCTGAGAACATTAGACTGGAGTATTCCAACAATGGAACAGAATCTGTGAACATTAGACTGGAGTGTTCCAACAACGGATCAGAACATGCGAACATTAGACTGGAATGTTTCAGCAATAGATCAGAATCTGAGAATATTAGACTGGAATATTCCAACAATAGACAGACGCTTATCCGATTATGTTTGGCATCTTTCTGCATTTGATTGGTTGTCATTATCATGGCGGATCTATTACGCTCTTCTCATTATTAAATACTTTTATTATCCTTTCCTGGCTACCGTTGGTGTTCCTGGTAAGCGTCACTGTCCAGATGTTGTTTTCAATAAACCAATTATGACTGTATTATTATTCTTTCATATGGTCTAAACTTCTTGCCACTATTATTGTTCCTGTTGAAACTCTGAATCCAGATATTCACTCTCCAGATCACTATTAACTACATCAATGAACGTGTTCGGTTACTGTCTCGCTCTATGCTCTGGCAGTGTTATTCACGGGTCTCTATGTTGACCTACTCAGTTCCAGCGGAGAACCACAATGCATTGTATCATTGCCTTTGTTATTTTAATATTAAGAGCATGGAAGTCACTGTCTGCTGTTCTGATTCGAAATTCCACTTCCTTCCACTGTTTCCATCCCATCCCTGGCCAATATCTGCGGCTGAAGCACACAAGTCACAACTGTGGGACATCCCTTTGACCATGAGCTGAATCTTGACACCATTCCCTGACCATTTCTAACTTGAAATGCTCACTACTCCAGGATATATCTCACTGGTGTATTGCATCTTCTGTTTGAACCTTGAGCTATGAATTACAGTCTTAGTGAAGCCAATAATCTGCTGCTGATACTCCTGGCTTCAATCCTGCCGAAGCAAATCTGATTTGAACTCACACCAAACCCCCATCCATCTGTCATTCATGTGCACGCAGATGTATATTGCTGTTATGTCTGGCAACGACTTTATTGAAACATTCTCAAACACTTTACCTAATCTGTCCACGAAACTTCTCTCGTTCTCTCTGTTGATTAACAAAAAGCCTGCCAGTTGGCATAATTAAAATAGTTTCCTCCATGTGCGTTCCTTCTCAAACAATGAATTTCGCATTCAACCACTCCAATCGCACACACACACACTCTCTCTTTCAGTCTCTGATGAACACACACACACACACACACACACACAGCAAACCTTCCCATTGTAGGCAGAAATCTGTTGCGAGTATAGTTAGCATATGATAGTAACGTTTGCAATACTCTCATGCTGGGCAGATGGAGTAGTTTACTGAGCAACACACTTTAGCCTGGTCTGCACAGCTCTCCATGCTGGGACGTCATCTTGTCCCAGTTTATGTTGTTTGTGGTGTTCTGTGAAGCAGATTCAGAATTTGATGAAACAAACCATTTCAGAAGATCTGACAATGCCTTTGTTCAATGTTCTAATTCTTGTAATTTTACTCTCGAAGATCTCACTTCTGCAGTTAGTCCCACTGCCCTGTCATTTTCCCCATATTTCCACAACATCTTTTCAGTTAATTAGCTGTCTGTTTCTGTCTTTAATGTGAATCTCTCTGTCCCTCTGTATCTTTCCCTGGTCTTCGGTTTTAACTGAAGAAGGGCTCATGCCCGAAACGTCGACTCTCCTGCTCCTTGGATGCTGCCTGACCTGCTACGCTTTTCCAGCAACACATTTTCAGCTCTGATTTCCAGCAGATTCCTGAAGAAGGGCTCATGCAAGAAACGTCGATTCTCCTGCTCCTTGGATGCTGCCTGACCTGCTGCGCTTTTCCAGCAACACATTTTCAGCTCTGATCTGCAGTCCTCACTTTCTCTTTGGGTTTTGGCTCCCTAGTGTATCGAGTGCTAGAATTGTGTAGCTCAGAAATAATGAAAGCTGTTGGTCACTTCCCGGTATGCCCCACGTGATAATCCATGAACAGGCGTGTTTCAGAAGTCATGAGACACATCCTTGTAACTTGGTCTGTACATATGTTTACCCCTCTCAGGTGATCTTACTATCACTAACACGAGGAAGCCCCTTGGGTAAAGGACCAGGCATCTAAATTGTATGACAATGCTGTCACTATTTTTAAAAAAAGTTTATTTTCTCCTTTTTTTAGTTAGAGATCTTAAAGGCCATACTGCCTACTGAAAACGGTTCAAGTAAACAACTTATGAGGCTCTTAGTGTTTTTAGTAAATAGTAGTAACAATGGCCTGCTCGCACAGACAGGCTTTTCAGTTTTTTGTTCTTGTAGATGTAACAGTTACCAGCTGCTTGGGGTCCGAGAAGGGTTGGAAGTTTTAGTAGCCTATCCTCGATGCTATTCTCTCTGAAACCTAAATTGATACTGTTTCCTCCTGGAATGGAGAACTGTATGCAAGAATGTATGCTTGAATGCTCCTTTGTGCCGTTGGGGGGGGGGTGGTGTTCAGATTAGATTGGATTACCTACATTGTGGAAACAGGCCCTTCTGCCCAAGAAGTCCACACCGACCCGCCGAAGAGCAACCCATCCATATCCATTTTTCCGTATTTACCCCTTCACCTATCACTACGGGCAATTTAGCATGGCAAATTCACCTAACCTGCAAATTTTAGGATTGTGGGAGGAACCCAGAGCACTCACGCAGACACGAGGAGAATATGCAAACTCCACACAGTCAGTTGCCTGAGGTGGGAATTGAACCTAGGTCTCAGGTGCTGTGAGGCATCAGTGCTAACCATTGTGCCACCATGCCACCCACGGTGCCATCCTATGTTTAGGTGATGTTAATAGATTGGAACAGTTCATTTGTAGAAGGTACTGTATCCGTCATTCAGTTAAGGTTTCCAATTGTTAAGTTATTCTAAATTCATCTTCATTTTCTCTGGATTTGCATTAGAGTGTTTAAATATATTGTGTTTTGCTTAATGGTGAGTGGTTTGACTAGTAGCATCACATCTGGAACTCGCAACTCACATCTACCTTTCAATTAAGAAAAGGTTGGCATCCAAGCTACCCTCTTAAAATAGTTTAAGACAGTCTGGTTGGTCTATAGTTAACTGGAGACTTTTGTCTGGTTCTAAATCGAGAATAGCAAATTGGGTTTAGCGCTACAATCTCTACAGTGTGCAAACAGGCTATTCGACCCAACAAGTCTACACCGACCCTCCGAGGACTAACCTACCTAGACCCATTACTCTACCCTATTATGACACATTTACCCCGACTAAGGCACCCAACCCACACATCCCTGAAAACTAAGAACAATTTAGCATGGCCAATACACCTGACATGCACATCTTTGGGTTGTGGGAGGAACCATAGTATCCAGAATAAGCCCATTCATACTATAGAGTCTGAACCATGAGACTATTGGGTTCAAAGGTCGCGTATGATAGTTGTTAGTGTCTTTTGTTCTGGGTGTTGAATTCGGTTGGTTTAAACAGTGTTTTGCGTGTAAAGATTCTTTCAGTCACTGAGAGTTTTCTGGGTGTGGAAGAAGCGAAGTTGGGGGTTTTACAAAAGGTAATGAAGGCAAAGCTGCAGGAATTGACAGGCAAGCTAGAGTTGGGGTTATCTTTGTTTGTGAGAAAATGAGAGATAATGACAGCTATAGCTCGGCAATTACATTTGGTGGAACCGCCATCCGACTCTTTGGAAATGGCTGGAATTCAATTTCAAATGAGGCACTTTGAACATGAGAAGGAATTGGAACAGTTTGAATTATGATGAAAAGCAGAAATAAAAGAAAAGGGAGTGAAAAAGAAAGAGAGAAAAGGAGAGAAGAAAAGCAGAGAGTTTCAACTTAAACAGTTAGCAATTAGAGAGAAAAGTTGACACAAAAGGTGGAGATGAAGGTAGACGGTTGGTGGGATGAGGTGGATAGTGAGGTTGAACAACCCAATTGTAACCAATGGCCTGATGGAGTTCTGTTTAAATGCATCCAGACATTATCTAAATTTGATGAGAAGGATGGGGAAGCCTTTTGAATTTCATTTGAGAAAGTGGCTAAACAAATGCAGTGACCAGTGACCATGTGGATTTAGTTGATCCAAACAAAGCTGGTAGGTATTTGCATCCGTATCAGAGGAGGTATCTAGCCAGTATGGGATAGTGAAGAAAGCCATCTGAAGTGCATATGAGCTTGGGCCAGAAGCCGAGAGACAGCATTCCAGGAATCTAAAAAAGGGTCCCTAGTTAAATGCATATTGAGTTTGAAAGGATCAAACAAATTAATTTTGAAAGGTGGGGAAGAGTATTAAAAACAGAGCAACCCTGTGAAACTTGTGGAGAGATTCTTATTTTGGAGACGTTCAGCAATTCACTTGCTGCAGTCGTGCGAACTCGTGTGGAAGAGCAGAGAGTAACAATGGCAAGGTTAGAAGCTGAAATGGCTGATGATGCTGATTGAGTTCAGAAATCAAAGTTTGGTTTCTGTGAGGGATTGAGAAGAATGTGTGAGATCTTCTTAAAACATATCCCTGTGACAGTAAGGTTTACTGACATAGGCCTGGAGTAGCAGGTAAAGAGTTTAGAGAATTAAGAGGTACAGAAGTACGTAACTTTTTTTGCTGAGACATGAGGAGCTATGACATTCAGAGGGAGTATTGGAGAGATGAGGAGTGCTCCATTACGTAACATGTGGTTGGAGTGTCCAGTGCAAACGTCAACAGATTTATTCTACAATGAGGAAGGAGGTCTTGAGCTTGGTGTTGGCGTTCCAACATTTCAACATTTAAATTGTGAATAACATATGTGAGACAAATCTTTATCACTGACCGTAACCCCTTAAGGTCTTGGAGAAGTTTAGGGAGAAAAATACCAGTCTGTTTCGATTGAGTTTATTATTGCTGACATTCAGTTTGAAATTATACAGGTGACAGGGCGAGAAAAACTACGTTTTGACACGTTGTGGAGACTTGGATGAAGAAAGACAAAGGCATTCTGTGGCAGGAGTAAAATGCCTGAAATCGAAATTATTTCTGAACATTTGTATTCTCACAGTCAATGTAATGTATATGCATTGCAGTCTATTAATAGAGGAAGATTAGGAGGTCTAAAATGAGTCCAGCTTTGTATATTGATGGATTATTTTATTAAAGATGGAGTGGTGAGAATACTGTCTGTAAAAAGGATATTTTCTCTTGGTTTTTTTTTGAAGAGAGGTTTTAAAGGCAGAGGTGCAGAACTGCTGTCTGGAAACAGTTTAAGTAAATAACTAATAAAGACTTTAGGTTTCATTAAAACGGTGGTAACAATGGAAGGGCAGCAGCCTGCTCTCCCAGATCAGGGTTTCTCGTTTTGTTTTTGCCTGCAGCATTCAGAAGCTGCTGGGGATCCCAAAAGGTTTGGAAGTTTCAATACATGATCCCCAGCTGCTTTTCTCTCTGAGATCTCTGTTGACGTTGTTTCCTCCTGGATTGTAAAACTGCTGTAAGGATCTGTATTTGAATATATCTTTGTGCCAAGCGGTGTAAACCAAGACGGTACGGTATCTATTGTTTGTGTAAGTGTTCCAACATATAAGCTATCCCAAAACATTCTTTTCTTTGATTGTATTTTAACTAAAGCATTTTAATAGATTATATCTTGCTTAATATTGCATGGTTTGACCAGTCACAACATATCTGTAAGGCACATTTCCCATCTATATTCAAAATAAGGAAAGGTTTGGGTCTAAACGGCCTTCTTGAAACATTTTTAGGGGATCTGGTCTGGTCCACAACACTTGTAGCCGAATGGGTTTCTGGCTGACGCCTGTAATGGAAAATTTACTGGAGGGACGGGGGATGGTTTGCTGGAGGATGTGCTGCGAACTGCCTCAGACATTCTGGGAGACCTGAGGATTTGGTGACCTAATTCTGGATGGAGCATGGGGACTGTAGTTAGAGTATCTGGGTGTGTAACATGAACACCAAATAGAGCAGAGGCTTCAGAGAGGGGAAGCTCTGAAACCACGCAGTGAGTGTGTGGGGAAAGGGATCTGCTGTATCCACATCGGATTTTCCAGGAACAGCTTCCCAAGCTTAACTTAACACAGGAGTGTGAGGGGACACTGATTGAACAAGGAGCTGGTCACAGAGCGGTGTCACCTCCTTCAACACGACCTGTAGCTTCACACCAGGGGGAGGATGGTGCTGCCAGTGGCTGTTAGGGTCACTGTTTCATTCAGCTTTTATGATCCAGAACTTTCCAGGCAGGGCTAGGTGACATGTCCATCATTTCCTTGTATCTCAACATCAATGTCACCATTCGGTGATGGAGGATATATATGGTGGATGAGGTTAATAGATTGTTGCTCCCTCAGCAGGGAGCAGCTGGATGTATCCAGTATAGTGGGATTCCCGATGGTGAAAGTTGCATCTGCAGAGTAACCTTATCAATGGGGAGAGGTAGAGGAACTGAAGGAGTTCTCTCTCTATTAATGTTACAGTGTACCCATGCACAGTACATCATGTTGGTGAATACCCACTGTCCTGGCAGCAGTCACTGCCTCTTCATTCAGAAGCAGTCAGCCATTCCCATCGTCATCGGGTCTCCACGTAGAAAGAAATGAATATATCTTGGATAAAGGCCGTCCCTTTGATGCACGTTTCAAAACACCATCCCCACCACCAATCAACCACATCAAAGTATTCCATGTGTACGGAGAGCAATGTGGTCACTTGGAGTATCTGGGAGCTGACGATCAGGGATGGAGCAAAACCTACCATGTCTAAATGGCTCTGAGTGAACCCCCCAGTACACAGTATCATTATGTCCTGTAATCACTCTCCATTTCAGTAACATGCTGCCTTCCATTATTCCTGCAAATGGAATGACAGGCTATATCATGTTAAATTCCACCTGCAAAACTATTACCTATTGTCTTTAACTCTCTGAATCTATTTGCAGACTCTCCACCATCTCTTGATAATTTAATCTGTTGCTTATCACAGCGACATAAGAATTCTTTGAAGAGGTGACAAGTAGGTTAGACCAGGTAAACCCAGTGGATGTGGTCGATCTAGACTTCCAAAACGCCTTTAATAAGGTGCCAGATGGGCGGCTGCTGAGTAAGGTGAGGGCTCATGTTGTTCGAAGTGAGCTCCTGGAATGGATTGAGGATTGGCTGTCTGACAGAAGGCAGAGAGTTGGGATAAAAGGTTCTTTTTCGGAATGGCAGCCGGTGACAAGCAGATTCCCGCAGGGTTCAGTGTTGGGGCCACAGATGTTCACGTTATATATTAATGATGAGGGAGAAGGGAGGATGTAGAAGGATCGAGACAGTTTGGGAGAGTGGTCCAGGAAATGGCTGATTGAATTCAATGTGAGCAAATGCGAGGTCCTGCACTTTGGCAAAAAAGAGAATACAAGCATGGACTACTTTCTAAATGGTGAGAAAATTCATAAAGCCAAAATACAATGGGATCTGGGATTGCTAATCGAGGATTCTCTAAAGGTAAACATGCAGGTTGAGTCCATGAATAAGAAAGTGAATGCAATGTTGTCATTTATCTCAAGAGGGTTGGAATATAAAAGCAGTGATGTCCAACTGAGACTTTATGAAGCTCTGGTTAGGCCCCATTTGGAGTACTGTTTCCAGTTTTGAGCACAACACCTCAGGAAGGACATACTGGCACTGGAGTGTGTCCAGCAGACGTTCACGGATGATCCCTGGAATGGTAGGTCAAATATATGAGGAACATTGTTGTGGTTCTGCTCGCCGAGCTGGAAGTTTTTGCTGCAAACGTTTCGTTCCCTGGCTAGGGAACATCATCAGTGCGGTGGGAGCCTCGTGTGAAGCGCTGCTTTGATGTTTCTTCCGGTATTTATATTGGTTTGTTCTTGCCGCTTCCGGGTGTCAGTTTCAGCTGCAGTGATTTGTATCTGGGGTCCAGGTCGATGTGTCTGTTGATGGATGTTCTTGCCGTTTCCGGGTGTCAGTTTCAGCTGTAGTGGTTTGTATATGGTGTCCAGGTCAATGTGTCTATTGATGGAGTTTGGGGATGAATGCCATGCTTCTAGGAATTCTCTGGCTGTTCTCTGTCTGGCTTGTCCTATGATAGTGGTGTTTTCCCAGTCAAATTCATGTTGCTGGTTGTCTGAGTGTATGGCTACTAGAGATAGCTGGTCGACAAGGTCAAATGTGCAACAGTTGGTGCACGTTCAGGATCATTCATTGCAGAAAACAGAGAAATGGCAGGGAAAAGAAACATTTTGTTTGTGCCTATCTTCATGGAAGAATGTCCAGAAATTCCAAGTGACCATGGGACTTCTGTAAGTAAAGTCTAAGATCATTCTTATAAATGTTGAGGTTATCTTTGAAAAGAAAGCTGGATTGAGTATTTATAAATCTGCCAGACTAGATGTACTTCATACAAGAATTTCAGAGGAAGCAGCAATAGACATGTTGATTGCATTGCGGATTTTCACTTTATTTTCCGACACATTCGCGAAAGGCATTTAGCCAATCTGGATAAGGCAAAGGTTACAAAAATTATCCAATTGTTTAAGAAAGGATGAAGTGGAGAGTGGTGAACTACAGACCAGTAACTTGTCATCCGCAGTCGAGTGTCTGTTGGACTCGATTACAAAGAACGTGCTACTAGATATTTAGAAGGTAATAACATAACTGAGGAGTGTGAGAATGTACCGATGAAAGGAAAACCAGAAGAGGCAAAAAATTTTTTTAGAATGGCTTGAAGATGATTCTTGTGGACATCGGCAATGAAGAACCAATGTATAACGTATAGTCGGATACTCATTAGGTTTTTTTAAGAACTCACACAGTAAGCTCATAGAAAAAGTTAAAGCGAGAGATATTGGGAAGAACATATGCAAATGGGAAAGTAACAATTAGGTTTACATTCATGTGAATGTAATTGGAATATAGAGGATGTCGTGCACCAGTTGCATCGAGTGTTGGTAAAACTAAAGTTAGAGTATTGTGTATCGTTCGGAATCCCAATCTAAGAAAGAATATACTGACTATAGAGGAACTGCAAAAGGTATTCTACAAAATAATCCCTAAGTTGGCAAGCTTGCCTGACTGGGAAACTCAGCATGTAACCTCGAGTTTCAAAACATAAGAGGTGAATCTTAGAAACATTGAAAGGACTGAAGAACAGGGACATGAAGAAGTACAAGTAGGCGAGATCAGGAAGTATCCCACGATATTCTACACGAACGCGTAGAACAGAATAATGAGCAAACAGTTTGTGCCCATTAGAAACCAAAGGGGCAACCTGTGTGTCAAGTTGGAGAACATTGATGGATTGTTACATGAGACCTTCACATCTATTTTACTTGGGAGAAGGAGGAGGCAGGTACAGAATTCAAAAAGATGGACTGGAAAACTTTTGAACAGATTGATGTAAAATATGAGCAGGGATTTGAGGCTTTGTTCTGTATAAATTTGGACTAATATCCATGAGTTGTATCACAGGCGGCTGTCGGGGTCAAAGGAGGAAAGACCCTGACTGAATATTTTAATTAGAATCTGACCATAGGGGATGTGCCAGAGAACTGGAGAACTGCTAACACGATTCCACTTCACAGTAAGGGTGGGAGAGATAGACCAGGGAACTATAGACGAGCGGGTATTAGATCATTGTTAAGGAAACTACTGGACAAAATAGGGAAGGAAAAAATCGAACTCCAATCAGAGTCGCAAGGTTTGATCAGGGATAATCATCATGACTTTATCAGAAGGAAGTCACAAACAATGGATTTGATTGAATTAGTTTGAGGAGGTCGATTGTTTAGTTTTGTAGGAAGGCCTTTGAAAAATTTCCAGCTGGGGGTAAACTGAAAAATAATGTAAAATCTCACAATATGAAGGATAACTGGACAAGTTACAACGAAAATTGTCTTAGTGGCAGGAGGCAGAGGGTAGTGAGAGAAGGCTGTTTGTGTGACTGGAGACCAGTGTCCCCTGGTGTACCACAGGGATCAGTGATGTGTCCCTTATTGTTTGTGTTATTCATAACAAAAAAAATGTGAACGTGGAGAGGGCTAGGTGGAGAGTGGGGGTGGTGTGATGAGTAAGTGTATGTTTGACATAAAGATTGACCAGTTGGTTCGCAGTGAGGAGGAAGGCCTTAAATTACAGGAAGATGCAGATGGAATGGTCAGATGGGCAGATCAATGGCAGATAGATTGTAACCCTGATAAATATGAGGTGATGCACTTTGGGAGAAGGAACCCGGCAGGGGAGGACTCAATGAATGGCAGCACACTGGGAAGCTCAGATTGTGCTTCTCCACACATCCCTGAATGTGACTGGACAGGTTAATGCTTAAAAATGTGTTGCTGGAAAAGCGCAGCAGGTCAGGCAGCGTCGAAGGAGCAGGAGAATCGACGTTTCAGGCAGATTCCTGAAGAAGGGCTTATGCCCGAAACGTTGATTCTCCTGCTCCTTTGTTGCTGCCTAACCTGCTGCGCTTTTCCAGCAACACATTTTTTAAGCTCTGATGTTCAGTATATGCAGTCCCCACTTTCTCCTGGACAGGTTAATGGACTAGTTAAGAGTTAGACCTTGGGTGTTTTGTTTCCTAATCAGGGTGTAGATTATAAGAGCAATTCAGGGCTTTGGTTCAGCCAAAATGTCGTATTGTATGTAGTTTTGGGAGCCACATTCCAGGAAGGATGTGATTGTACTCGAGAGGGTGTAGAAGTGATTCACCAGGATGTTCCCTGGGATGGAGCATATCAGCTATGGAGAGAGGCTGGATAAGCTCGGGTTGTTTACTTTGGAGCAGAGAAAGCTGAGGAGTCAGTGATTCAGAAGGATAAGATTATAAGCGACACGGACAGGGTGGATAGACAGCAGCTGTTCCTTTTAGTCAGAGAGTCAAGAACAAAGGAGCACACTTTTAAAGTGAAGAGTTTGAGGTTCAGAGATGATTTAAACATTTTTTCACCTCGAGGTGTGGGCTTCTGGGATTACTTCCTGGGAGGTGAACTGTAATAGCTTGCTAAATTATGTCAATGTGAGAAATATGAGAAAACAAGTGCAGTTTCCTTACAGTTTGGAACCAGAGAATGGAGAATGGGGAACAGGGAAATGGCAGAACTATGAAGCTACTACTTCAGTTCTGTCTTCACAAAACTTTCTAACAATATAAGGAAAACCAAGTCTGGTGTGAGAAAATGATAGAGTACATGGAACATAGAACATATAAAGTAAATGGTTCAGCAGAAAGTAATGGTCATAGACGACATTAACATAGATTTAATTAAATGGGAATTATGTTTGAGAAACAAACTGGGAGACAAATGAAAGAGAAGCAATGGATGTAAAACATGTTGATTTTTAGAAAAATGTTGGTAAAGCTCCAAGCCCAATTTGCAAAATCAATTCTGAGTGGATTTGGGCTAATTATTGGCCATGTTTCTAGAATGGGACAGCTGGCAGGAAACAGTTAAATGAAATAAACAGACTCGTCAAGCAGCAGCCTGACATTGTCTGTAAGGTATGATTCTGTGAGTATGACTATATCCCAGACACCCCATCACCTTCCCCGGATATCTCCTGTCTCATCAGCAGGACGGACACAACAGAAGTGGCAGCAGAGTGGGATACAGTTGGAAGGGAATTGCTCTTGGAATCCTCAACAGTGACTCCGTATCCCATGAAGTCTCATGGCATTAATTTGCACATGGGAAAAGAAACCTCCTGCCGATTACCATGTACCAGCCTCACTCAAATGATGAATCAGTACTCCTCCATGCTGACCAACACTTGGAGGAAGCACTGAGGGTAGTACGGACTCAAGATGTACTCTGGGTGGGGGATTTCAATGTTCACCACCAAGATTATCTTAGTTAAAGCATTATTAATCGAACTGGCCTGGTCCCAAAGGATATAACTGCTAGACTGGGTCTACGGCAGGTGGTGAAGGAACCAACAAGAGGAAAATACATACTTGACCACAGCCTTACTAATCTGCCAGTTGCAGAAGTATCTGTCCATGACATTATCGGGAAGAGTTACCACCGCATAGTCATTGTGGAGACAAAGTCACACCTGCACATTGAGAATAACCTTCACCATTTTGGTTATACTATAACGGTGCCTAATAGGTCAGACTTCGAACAGATCCAGCAGCTCAAATCTGGATGTCCATAAGGTGCTTTGGGTCATCAATAGCAGCGGAATTGTACTTTCACATAACCTAATGGCCTGGCGTATCCCCCTCGCAACAATTACCATCAATCCAGAGGATCAACCTTGGTTCAATGGAGTGTGCAGGACGGCAGGAGCAGCAGGACGGCAGGAGCAGCACCAGGCAAACCTAACAATGAGGTATCAGCCTGGTGAAGCCACCGAACAGGACTACTTGTGGGCCAAACAACATAAGCAGTAAGTGATATACAGAGCTAAGTGATCCCACAAGCAACGGATCAGAACTAAGCTCTGCAGTCCTTCCACATCTAGTCGAGAAACTTTGGGGACAATTTTCACAATTCACTGGAGGAAGAGATTCTGCAAATAACTCCTACCTCCATGATGGAAGAGCCCAGAGCTTCAGTGTATAAGATAAGGCTGATGCATTTGCAACAATCTTCAGTCAGAAATGCTGAGTGGATGATCCATCTCAGCCTCCTCCAGTGGGCCTCAGCGATTCAGTTACCAGTCATCAACCAATTCGATTCAGTCCACGCGATATCCAGAAACGTTTGGAGATACTGGACTCTCCAAAGGGCCCATAATCTGACAACATTCTGGCAATAGTACCGAAAACATGTACTCCATAACTTTGCTACTCCCCTAGCCAAACTGTTTCAATATAGTTACAAAAATGACTTTTCCCGACTATGTGGAAAATTACCCCAAGTATCTCCTGTGTAGAAAAACTAGAACAAATCTAAGCGAGCCAATTACAACCTCGATCATCAGTAAAGTGGTGGAAGGTGTCAGTGTTTTTAAGCAGCACTTGCTCAACAATACCCTGGTCAATGATGCCCAGGTTGGGCTCCCCCACGGTCACTCAGCTCCTGACCTCATTACCTTATTTCAAACATGGACAAAAGAGCTGCATTACAGAGGTGGGGTGAGAGAGATAGCCCTTTAAATCAAGGCTGCCTTCGATCAAGTGTGGTATCAGGGGCTTTAGCAACACTGGTATCAATGGGTATCGGGGCAAACACCCCGCTGGTTAGAATCATACCTGACACATAGGAAGATGGTCATGGTTGAAAAAGGTCAGTCAACTCAGCTCCAGGAAAAGTCTGTAGGAGTCCCACGGGCAGTGGCCTCGGCTGAAAACTTCTTCAGGGCTTCTTCATCAATTACCTTCCCTCTATTTTAAGGTCAGAAATTAGGATTTTCGTCAATGATTGTACAATGTTCTGCAACATCTGTGGCTCTTCAGATACTGAAGCAGTCCATGTCACATGCGACAAGATCTGAACGATATCCAGGCTGACTAGTGGCAAGTAATACTCAGCCCACACAAATGCCCGACCATGACCATCACCAATAAAATACAATCTAACCTGCCCCTTGGCATTCAATGGTGTTACTATCACTGAATCCCCCAGTATCAAATTCCTGGTGGGTAATCATTGCTCAGAAACTTACTGGACTCGCCACATAAACACAGTAACTACAAGAGCAGGTCAGAAGCTAGGAATACTGCGGCGAGTAACTCACATCCTGACTTCAAAAAGTCTGTCCATCTTCTACAATGCATAAGTCAGAAGTGTGATAGAAGACTCCCAGTTTGCCTGGATGAGTGCAGCCCCAACAACACTCAAGAAGCTTTATACCATCCAGGACAAAGCAGCCAGTTTGACTGTCCCTTCATTCACAATGCCCCACCATCAACGCTCAGCAGCAGCAGTTCTCTTACTATCTACATGCTGCAATGAAATGATTCACCAAAGATCCTCAGAGACCATCATCCCAACTCATGACCACGTCTATTTAGAAGGACAAGGGCTGCACATGTATGGAAAAGCCATCATCTTTAGATTCCCCTCCAAGCCATTCACCATCCTGACTTGGAAATATATCACAGCTCCTTCACAGTCGCTGGGTCAGAATCCTGGGATTCTCTCCCTAATGGCATTGGAGGTCAACCACAGCAGGTGGACTGCAGCGTTCAACAAGGCAGCTCACCACCACCTTCTCAAGGGCAACTAGGGACAGGCAATAAATGCTGGCCCAGCCAATGACACCCAGATTGACGAAATACTTATATAGAAATTAAGAGGGGATGGTTGCTGTGGTGTCACAGGGATCGGTGTTTGGGGTCCAGCTATTCACAATGTTAAACATTGTGTTGCGGGAATCAGATACAATATATCCCAGCCTGCTGACATCACTAACGGATGTGGGATTTTGAGTGCATGAGGAGGATGTAAAAATGCACCGAGGAGTCTAAGACAAGTGGAGTGAATGGGTAAATACGTGACAGATGGAGAACAATGTGGATAGAGGTGACAGTGTGCCCTTTGGTGGAAATGATAAATTGGTAGCCGACTATTTGAAAAGGATTGATGCTTTATCCTCTGAGGCCCATGCAGCACAGTGAGTCCTGCAACCAGAAGTCAATACTGGGCATGGCATTGGCACGCTGACCAGTGTACACAGACACACCAAGTGGGGAGCTGTAACATTGAAAAGGATCTGCATCTTGTGCACCAGTCGCTGAAAGCAATATTGCAGAAACATAAAGCAATGAGGAAAATAAATGGTGTGTTGACCTTCATTTCAGGGGGACTGAGTCCAGAAGTAAAGGTGTCTTACTGCAGCTGTACAGGGCCTTGGAGAGATATAATCTCGGACATTGTACAGCATTATGTGCAGTTTTGGTCTCCTCACCTAATAAAGGACAACACTGACATTGAGGGAGTGCAGTAAAGGATGACCGGACTAATCTCTGTGATGACAGACTTGTTGTGGGAACAGAGTTTGGGGTAACTGGGCCTGTATTCCATTGGGTTTAGGAAAATGAGTGGAGATCTCAGTGAAATATGCAAATCTCTGACAGGGTGAGACAGATTAGAAGCAGAGATGATTATTCCCCTGTCTGGGATGTATAAAACAATGGGCCACAGTATTAGGTACAGGCTGGTCACACTGCATTGAGATGAGAGTACTCACTGACTGGTGACCCTGGGGAATTCGCTCGCACCTGGAAACTGAGACACTGATTATAAGGATTTAGAGACAGTTAAGGGATGATGGGAGAGCAGGAGTATGGTGTGGAAATGAAGGGTCAACTATCATTACATTGAATTGGGTAGCAAACTCGATGGACCAAACGTTCTACTGCACCGCCAATTTTATAGCTTCCCAAGGTTACTCAGATTAACGGATATTTACATAATGTGGGGTAAGTGCATTGAGGAGATTTTTTCCATGAACTAGAATGGGAGGCTCAATGTGTTGTATGACCTACTCCTTTCCAGCTGTTTCTGTGCCATCTGTGGGGAAGTTCGGTAAATGTTGTCACAAGCTCTCAGATGTTAGGAAGGAGGTCTCTGCAGAGTCAACAGAACGGTGTTCCCATTCCCTTTTCCGACAATGAGGCTGAGACCGGATGTTCTGTCCGGTTTTCATCCTTCCAGACCTCGGAGCAGTTTGATACAAGTGAGTGCCTTGATTGGTCATTTCAGAGACCATTCAAATGTTTATCACATGGCAGGGTCTTTGGAGTCAGTTTTATGCCCAGGAAATCACGGGAGATTCACTTTATAAAAGTACATTGGAGAAGGAAATTCTGTTTACAATCGATATTGACGACAAGGTCACTGTTACTGACATCAGATTTTAGATCTCGATATTTTATTAATTGTCTTTAACTTCCACCCCCTGCCAGAGCATTAGCCTGGTCTGGAATAGTAATCCAGTGACATTTCCACAGCAGCACCATGGGGACCTATGGGAAACCACACTGAGCTGGTTATTTCTGTGCTGCTTGACAGTTCTGTCAAAAATAACTCCCTCCAATTTGACTATTGTGACTATACTGAGGGAGTGGTAATTGGTTGGATTGTAATTACTCCCTTCTTTGGGGACTGGACAGAGCTGAGTAATTTTGCACATTGCCAAGGAGATGTTAGAGTTGGAGCTTCAATGAAACAGCTTCCCCAGGGACACGGCTTATTGTGCAACACAAGTCTTCAGATCGATTACAGGAATGGGTTCAGGGCCCATTGCCTTTGTTGTATCTACTTTGTTCAGCTCTTTCTTCATCTCACATGCAGCAAATCGAATTAGTTGAAGACTGGCATCTGTGAGTCTGTGGGCATCATGATGAGGGTGAGCTGTATCATCGACTCAACACTTCTGGTAGAGGATGGTGCAGATAAAACATCCTTCTCTTTTACACTAATGTGCTGGTCTTTTCCATTATTTAGGATGGGGATGTTTGTGGAGGCCTCTCCTCCATTCATTTGTTTAATCTCCCATCACCATTTATGATTGAATGTGGCAGGACTGTACGGCTTCGTTCAGATCTTTTTGTCAAATACGGTAGCTTTAATGAGTGATCATCAGGTCAAGGTTCATGTGATGCTGACTCTGACATGTTTACTCACACTCGTCACTGAGCCATACATGGTGTGATAGTAATGACAAACCGAGGTGTTATCCTCTCAAAAAGTTTCAGGTTGTGGTTGAATGCAGGTCTGTTTCTCCTGCTGCTGTGGTCTACAGCACTACATGAACACACAGTTTTGAGCTGCAATATCTGCAATGCAATTCTGCTGTCTGTTCCCCAATTCTCACTGAGACCCATTCACCCATCAGCCCTGTACTCAGTGACCTAACCTGGTTTCTGATGTGGAAATACTTCCATTTTCAAACTCATTCTGCTGAGGGTCTGAGAGGTGGGCCACAAAGAATAATTGGTGGATTTCTTAACTAGGTACAAAGGGATACGAGAGAGAGGGAGGATATAGATATGGAGATGTGGAAAATGAGAAAACTATATTATCGAAAGAAGTAGATGTATTTCCCTCAATGTTTTGGCAATTCCTGTGTGCTGTGGTCCTTTGTACAGTGCATTTACGACAGAGCAATATGTTCAAATGCTGGATCTGAAGCCATAACTTTTCTCTCCAATAATATGACAGACACTAGTTTTTGAAAGAACCCAGCAGGCCAACATATTTAATTCCTGGTAGAAGGGGGATTAACTGAAATAAGTTGGGAAACCAGAAACAAGAATTTAAAACACACATCCTGATAAGAATGAGAGACTAGAATTATAATCCCACAAAAGGGGGATCGTTTAAAGAAAGGGAAGGTATCACTTCAGATGAGGATCAAATAAAGTTTTAATGCTTTAAAAAATTTATTCATCATGTGCATCGTTTTTCGTTAACTGTGTCGTCGTGTTCATTCAGAATGTGCTGTACACGAATGAAGAATGTTACTTATCTGAACACACACTGATTAAACAGTGTATATAAAATCATTTTTCCTCCATTTCAGACTGTCCTGTTGTCATGCTAGCAGGATATATGAACACCAACTGGCCACCAAAAGACATGACCCACCATCACTAGTTTCCATACATAAAGAAAAAGAAGGACACCACGTTGACTGTGACAACGCACACTTCCTAGGACAAATACACGCACGAAAGTTCTCAGAAGCATGACATTCTAGCCAGAAGTACATCAATAAACACATCAATTTAGATCCTACCTCCCTTCCCTTGAACAAAAAACTGGAAATGACATCACGCACCTTAAGAACCCAAGACCTATAAACAGAAAGACGAGACTTACTACCAGTGCGTCACCAGAGACTCTCACTAATGATGTTACCTTGTCATGGTGACGAAACATCTGAAAACAAACCTCCAAGCTCAACGAGTTTACATACATACTTATTAATTGTTCTTTTTCTCTTAATACTAGAATTTGCAACTACTTTGTCACTCGTGTTTTAACTGATTACGAGGTGAGGTGAGCTTTTCTGGGTATGTAGTTTTAATTAACGGGGAATTCAACATCGACATCATAACGGTTTGAGGGCTTGTCGTATGGGAGTTAGACAGATTTGATCAGACGTGGGGTACAAAAGGTCCCAGCAGATTCCATCACTTGGCAGTTAGTGACCTAGATCTTCAAATAAAGCAGGTGAGAAAATTAATTTAATTTTGTTTCCTTGTGGTTGGTTAAAATAAAAGAAATGGCTTTTAATATGACTAAAGAGGTTCTGAGGTTTGAAGGTGGAAGGAGCAAAAGATTATGAAAATGTCAAACAGGCTATTTTGAGTGTTTAGGAATTGGTACTAGGAGAATATAGACAGCGGTTCAGAAATATAGAGACAGAACCAGGTCAGACTTACGTTGAGTTTGAAAGAATTAAACACAGTCATTTTGATAGATGGGTGCAAGCCTTAAAAATGGATAAGACCTGTGAGGCTCGAAAGGAGATTATTCTGCTGGAGGGGTTTAAAGACTCACTTCCATAGATGGTAAGAATTCATGTGAATGAACGGGAAGTTCAAGAAGTGAGAAGTGTGGCAGAAATGGCAGGTGAGTATGCATTGGTGTATGAGATGAAATTTAGTTTCTGGGAGCTATTTCATCTATTGGGAGAAGGGGAGAGTCTACACTACAAAACATAGAGAAAGACACACTGGCAATAGTTTACCACAGGTGAAAAAACAAGTCCAAGGGGTTGGAATGAAGTGAAAGGCCTCAGGTGTTCTTACAATAACGTAGTGAAACACATAAAAAATTACAGTGTCGATGGCTTAAGAAGGGCACTGTGAAAAGGTATTTTCACTGCAGTAAGTTGGGACACACGGTGCTGGGCATTGAAGGAAGACATTTTGGGAAAAGATGTTATAAAAGAGTTTAAGCCAGTGGCATTAGTGAACCTGGTAAAGGAGACCCCAAGTGGAGCCGAGGAGCTTCAGGAGAGTGCACAGCCCAGGCAGGGGCTGTGTATGGAGTCAGTGCCTGGTCTCTATAAAGAATTCGCCTCCGTAGATAAATCTTACTAAGGAAAAATGGAGTGTGGGGGAAGGACAAGTAGATATAATTTTCCAAGATACGAGATCTGCTCAGTCTATAATAAATGAGAAGTAAGGGACCGGAAAGGCACAACAGATCAGGCAGCATTCGAAGAGCAGGACAATCGACACATCAGGCATAAACCCATCGTCAGGGATGTGGTGGGGGGTAACAGGGGGCTGAAAGATAAATAAGAGGGTAGGAGCTGGGCTGGTGGGAGGGACACTGGAAGGGCGATAGGAAGATATAAGTGGGAGTGATTGTGATATGTTGGAGGGGAGGGTGGAGTGGGTAAGTGGAAAGGAAGAGGGCAGTGCTAAGTTGAATGGTTGGATCTGGGTTGAGGCTGGGGGAGGGGAGATTTGGAAATTGGCGAGGTCAACGTTGATGCTGTATAGTTTGAAGGTTCCAGGTGTCCTACTACCTATCCACTCCACCCTCCTCTCTGCCCTTTCACCATCAGTCATCACCTGCATCTACTGATCGCCTTCCAAGCTCCCTTCCACCCAGCTCCACCCCTACCCTCCAATGTAATTCTCAGCCGCTTTCCCTCTCCATTAACCTCCACTTTCCTGATGAAGGACGTATGCCTGAAATGTCAACTCCCCTACCTCTCGGATGCTGCCGGCCTGCTGTGCTTTTCCAGCCTCACACTTTTCAACTCTGATCTCCAGCATCTGAGTCCTCACTTTCCCTCCCCCTCTAATAGTAAGAGATGGAAGTATTTTCACTCTTTCTGGCATGTTACTCAACAGCGTGATAATTTGTGGAATGGGGACAGAAATTAAGCATTCCCTGTGTAACATTAGGTTGGAGTGCCAAATCAAGGTTGGGGAAGTAACAGCGAGAGTGAGTGACAGAGTGTCAGTTCCAGGAATACAGTTTGTTCTTGGGAATGATTTAGCAGGATCCAAGGTGGGAGAGGCAACCCCTTGTGGTGGAGAAGCCAAAGTAAGACTAGGGAACTGGGGAATTAAAAGAAAAATCCCCAGGGATTTTTCCAGACTGTGTAGTAACAAGATCCCACTGTAATAAGTTCCAACAGGAAGGAAAACCGAAAGATAAAAGCCAAAGGAGTTGATGTACGGAAGACTCAGGCTAAAGCATCTCTAGTGGCTGGAATGCACAAGGACATGGTTAGTTTTTGTTGTACGTGTCATACCTGCCAAATGGTAGGTAAGTCACAGGCAGGATAAACCAGCACCTTTGTTGCCAAACCCTGTATTCGAATACACCTTTCATGTGGGTTATGATTAATTGTGGAGCTCCCCTTTCTGAAATAAAAGTGGAAACCAACATCCGCTGATCATAATGGACGTGTCTACCCGATTTCCAGGGATAATTCCATTTTGGGGTATGAAGGCAAAAAGGGAGGCAGAGGAGTTGGGAGCTATCTTTACTCACTGTGGGCTACGCTGTGTGATTCAATCAGACCAAGGGTCTCATTTTACCGCTCAGCTGTTTGATGACGTCATGGATAGTTTCGGCATGCAGCAGTTTGAATCAAGTGCATCCAATCCCGAATCCCAGGGAGCCTTGGAACGTTGGCATCAGATGCTGAAGACAATATTAACAGCATACTGTTAGAATTACCCGAATTATTGGAATAAAGATGTCCCATTATATTGCTTGCCATTAGAGATGCCCCAAATATATCTACTCATTTTTCTTCCTTTGAGTTAATATTCTTACATGAAGTGAGAGGCCCTTTGAAATTAATTAAATATAAATTGACAGGACCAAAGTCGGAGATCTCACACTTGGATTATGTATCTGAGGTGAGGGAGAGATTGGATGAAGTAGGCGAGTTAGCTAAACATCACCTGAAAAGGGCACAGTGTAGAGTGAAGCAGGTGGCAGATAAAAACACTGAAACTTTAACGATTTCCCGTGGGGATGACGTATTAGTATTGCCACCAGTGGTAGGAAATCCTTTCAAAGCCAGGTTTAGTGGCCCCTTTTAAATTAAAAAATGTTGAGTCAGTTAAAATATCTTGTAAAGATACCGAATATGACAAAAATGTTAGAGAATGTTATGTGAATGAATAATGCTCCAGCCACATTTAAGACTCAGGAACAGAGTTGTGGCCAGATGAACAAATTGTGCAGGTTATCTGTATGATTTAATGATCTTCAGCAAGTGATTGAAAGCTCACATGTTACAGTTGCCAGAACATGTTGCACGATTACAAGAAGCAAACCTGGAAATAAACTTAAAGAAAACAGAATTCGCGAAGGCAGAGGTGACGTTCTTGGGACATTACATTGGACATGGAAGGTTGATCCAATGCAACACAAAGATAAAGGGCTTTGAGGAATTTCCACGACCATCCTCGAAGAAAGAGGTGTTTGATTTTTGGAACTGAGTGGATTCTATCAGAAGATTGTTGCAAACTTCAGCAGCGTATTGGCACCACTGATGGATTTATGAAAGAAGGTCACAGAATGTGGTGGACAGAACAATGCCAGGAGGTATTTGAGAATGTTAAAGCAGGTTTAATCACCCCGCACCAGATTTAGCTACACCAAATATTTTGAAACCCTTTGAAAATTGTGTATGATGCTCGGGATATAGGGGTCAGAGATGTGTTGACACAGAAAGTTGATGATGGAATTGAGTGGCCAATTGGCTACTTGTCGAAAAAACTCAATATCCACCAGAAAAAAAAATAAAATTTCAATTATAGAAAAAGAATGATTGAATTTCGTACTGGCCTGACAACATTTGAATGGTTACATGACAAATTGTCGCAGATGGTTGTCGACAACAATGACAATCCTGAGTTTTGGTTGCTACTTTGACTTATGGGCGGCACGGTGGCACAGTGGCACAGTGGTTAGCACTGCTGCCTCACAGCGCCTGTAGACCCGGGTTCAATTCCCGACTCAGGCGACTGACTGTGTGGAGTTTGCACGTTCTCCCCGTGTCTGCGTGGGTTTCCTCCGGGTGCTCCGGTTTCCTCCCACAGTCACAAAGATGTGCGGGTCAGGTGAATTGGCCAAGCTAAATTGCCCGTAGTGTTAGGTAGGGGGTAAGTGTAGGGGTATGGGTGGGTTGCGCTTCGGCGGGTCGGTGTGGACTTGTTGGGCCGAAGGGCCTGTTTCCACACTGTAAGTCTAGTCTAGTCTAATCTAAAACAATTCAAATACAAGCAAAGGGTTTGAATAACGCTCAGGATACCAGAAGCCAACGGAATTTGAATATTATTGTTTGGAAACCTGGAAAGCAATCACATTGTGAGAATTGTTGTATCATGGGGAGTGTATAAACCCAGCATTTGAACAGTAGAGGGAGAGCCACTGCAATCCAACAGCAGAGTAAATGCTGTAGAGCAGGAGTGCTAACTGGCCAACTCAAACACTCTCTATCAAGATACATGTTCATGTAAAACCTACTTGCAGTTAAAAAAAATGACCCAGGGAGATCAGCAGCTGGAAGAGTGAAGACAGCGGGGAAGATAGAGACTGTGTGGTCTTGAGATTGTAATGTTTATCATGTCGGTTGTTGGAATAACATATTTTTAAAGAGTTGGAGTCAGATAGTAAGTAGTTAAGAAACAGAGGGCTTGTATTTGTGAATAGTTGTTGTTTAGTATTCGCTATTAAAGTTAAGAAAATGACTTGCAGATTTTTTTTTAAAAATAGTGGAATATAGGAGATCTGTGTCGCTCATATTTTAACAGATTTTCTGGGTGTTTGGTTTTAATTAACAGAGGGGTTCGACTCCACCTTGTAAATGTCCATCCACGCTAACCCCCATTTCCCTGCAGTTGGCCCATATCCTTCTAGTCCTTTCCTATCCACATATTTATCCAAATGCTTTTGAAATGTTGTTAATGTACTCCCCTCAATCACATCTGCTGGCAGCTCATCCACGTACCAGCCTCTGTGGAAAGAAGTGGCCCCTCAGTTTCTCTTTTATTCCTTCCCCTCTAACCTTAAACTCATCCCCTCTATTCTCGATTCTCTACACCTTGGAAAGAGACTGAGAGCATTCACCCTATCCATACACCTCGTGATCTTATACAGCTCTATAAGGTCCCCCCTCAGTCTCCTACACGCTAAAGAAAATGTCCTAGTTTCTTCAACCTCTCCCTATAACTCAGACCACTGGGTCCTGACAACATCCTTGTAAACTTCTTATGCACTCTTTCCAATTTAATAATATCCTCCCGATAACAAGATGACAAAACTGATCACAATACTCCCAGTGCGGCCTTACCAAAGTCCTGCATAATTGCAACATAAATTCCCAACTTCTATACTCAATGTCCTGCCTGATGAAGGCCAGTGTGCCAAAAGACTTCCTCGCTGCCCTGTCTACCTGTGACTCCACTCGCAGAGAACCGTGCACCTGAACCCAATGGTCATTCTCCCCACGATACACCTTAAGGCCCTCCCATTCAACATGAAACTCCTACCTTGATTTAAGTTTCCAAAAGGCAAGAACTCACACATCTGCACTACATTCCATTTTCCATTTCTCGGCCCACTTCCCCACCTGATTAAAATCTGATGCACTTCCTCACTGATCATGCTCCCACTTATGTTAGTGTCATCTGTAAACTTACTAATCATACCTTGTACATTTTCAACCAAATCGTAGGCAACAAACATCCATGGGCCCAGCCTCCAGTCTGACCATCATCCTTCCACTAAACCCTCTGCTTCCGACCATCTAGCCAACTGTGTATCCAACTGGCCTGTTCCCCCAGCATTCCATGCGATTTAACCTTCCAGAGCAGCCTGCCATGTGGTACCTTATCAATGGCCTTACTGATATCCATAGAGACTACGTCTACCGCTCTGTCCTCATCAACCTTCCTGGTCACTTCATCAAAGGACTCTAACAAATTTGGGAAGCATGATCTCCCAGTCACAAGTCTATGCTGACCGCTCCGAATCAAACCCTGTGTAAGTAATGGGTGCAGTCAATAGTATGCTGCCCTTCATTGTAAGATGATTCGAGTACATAAGTAAAGCCATCTTCCTGCTGTTGTAGAGCCTTGCTGAGAGAGTATTTGGGGCACTCTCTACAGAATTGGTCACCTTTGTAAGGAATGATCTCCTCACCACAGACACGGGTGATGGTATCATGAGAATAGAGTGAAGAGGCTGAGTGTTTAATCTGTAGAACTGTGAGAGATTAAAACATAGTGATGCTGAAACACGAGGAGTGGCAGCGATCACTTATTTCCAAACAGACATTGACAGGGAGAGAAATTCATACTTTACCCAGGATTGATTGGTTTGATTTATTGCCACATGTACCTCAGTACAGGGAAACACTTTATTTATGAGCAGTGGAGGCAGATTATAGTAAACATGGCCAGACAGATCATACGGTGGAAATAAACTTGGACAGAGTAACCCATACAGGTTAAACTGAACAGGACATGCACTAGACAAGATCAACATGAACAAGATCAGCAATATTTGAACTTAGAGAGTCCATCCATCAGTCCAACGTGTATTTCCTAATAGTTTATATGCCTAAATTAACTCTCCCCACGTTATTGTGCAGTCGGCGTGTGAACCCGTACAGAACGTCAGGTTACTCACAATCCCCAACAGCAGCCACAATACCTTCCGTCTGAAACAGGTAGCCATTCCCATCAGCTTCTGCTCTACACAGAGAACACCAGGCTGGCTTCTCGGAGATGGAAGGTGCCTTCTTGAGACTTCACACATATGGCTTCCCTCCTCACCGCGAGAAAACCAAATTAAAGTCCCACATGTGTATCATGAGCAACAGAGCCATGAGGAACAACGTGGAGCAGTCTGTCTATGCAGCCTCTGCTTCAATTGTTTATCATGTTGGAGCATCAATTAGGAGACACCTCAGACTGCCGATACTGGAGATCAGAGTAGAGAGTCGATTGTTGGAAACGTACAGCAGGTCAGGCAGCATCCGAGAAGCAGGAGAACCGACGTTTTGGGCATAACTCATTCATCAGGAATCAGCATCAATTACCTCATTCTGCCCCTGTGTAAGTGCATTGAGGTGGGAATGGCCTCCTACTGATCCTGTGTAAGTGACTCAAGGGACTGACTGTCTTCTTCCTTGTCCGATTGGGCAGGGCGAAGGGCCTGATTATGTTGCCCCTGGTTCCTGTATGACAGCTCGATGTGTTGACAAGTGTGATGATGCTGCAGGTTTAAGAGGATTTTTTATCCTGGTTTCTTTTAAGAGAGATATTGAACGATCGTTACGAAGCTGGCTAGTTAAGACCACTTGAGTAAACAGCGAGGGAGGCCTTAGGTTTATTTTAATGCAGTGAATGGGTGTGGCCAGCTCTCACAGATTAGGATCACTGTGTTTTGTTTCTCAGTAACATCAAAAATTATAGGGGTCTCCACAGAGTTGTAAGTTTCACAGAATGTCTCCTGGCTGCTACTCTCTCTGAATTTTCTCTAGATGCTGTTTTCTATTCTTGCATTTTCCTTTTGTGGTTATTGGAATTTCCTATGTTGGACTAGTTCATTAGTAATAGCTCCTAGTTCTATTATTCTGTTAAGATGTCCAATAGAATTATGTTATTCTAAATTTCTCTTTCTTTGGTTTTATTTCATCTTTCGTGTTTAAATAAATGGTGTTTTGCTCACCACCGAGTTGTTTGACCTGTCACATTGCATCTGAAACAGACACTTTACATTTCCTTTAAAATAACAAAATGTAAGAATCTAGGCTACCGCCTACAAATATTTTCAAAGGGCTCTGGTCTGGCCCATCACACTGGAATCCTTCTCTTCCTGAGTAATAGGCTGGAGGCACTGAATGGGCTGTCCCTGTTCTTCTCCAATCATGTCAATGGGCTGAATGATTTCCTCATATTCCTGTGAAACCAGCGTGAGGTGTGGAATGACCTCTTGTTTTACTGTGGCAATGTGCAGTGTCAGACAGTGCTGTTACATGAATGTTACTGACACTTTAACAGCATAAGCCTCAATAGAGTCTGGTCTTCCTGCACATGGACACAGACCAGTTCAGGAGCTGACGGAGGACAAAATGTTTTGAACATAGTGCAATCTTCAGTGACCAACCCCACTTCAGATCTTATGGTGGGGAGGGTGGGGGGGGGGAGACATTGATGAAGCAGCTGTAGAAGTTTGTGAAGAGGAAGCTTCCCTGAGGATCTCCCACAGAGCTGATTCAGGAATGAGATGATGAACATCTTCCTTTGTGTCATGTTTGACTCCAAACACTGGAGAGTTCACTCTGATTCCCATTAACTTCAGATTTGTTAAGCTCCTTGATGTCAACAGAAGCCTTGATATCAGGGCCAGTCATTTTCACCTGACCCCTTGATTCAACCTCTTTTGTTCATATCAATAGGCCATGGTATAGGAGCAGCAAGGGTTTTCTCCAAACAGGTGGCATTGAATGTCAGAATTTCTCTTCTCAAGTGTGTTCGGGGAGCCAGATGACTGAATGTATTTGTAGAGGAGGTCGATGGATATTGACCAGTCCGAGAGGTGAGGGCGATGAGGAATTGGGTATGAAAGAGGATTTCAGACCGAGAACAGATCAGCCACAATCTTAGTGAAGGGCAAGGCTGGCTTGGGGAGTGAACGACCTGCCCCTGTGTCTGATGTTCTCACATTCTGCTATTGGAAAGTTAGTGTGTGTTATTTTCATGAATGTTCTGTTATTGAATGTTGCAGTCAGGGAAACCAGAGGATTTTGTGAGCCATCGCTGGGTGAGGTATGGGGGCTGTATTCATAGTGAATTTTGATCGACAACATGACCAACAAATGGAGCACAAGTTTCAGAGAGGGGAAGCTCTGTGAAGAGAGATGAGGGGCCTCTTTCATACCCAGCCCGGGTTTTACAATTACATTTCTCAAATCACATCAAAGTGTGTGGGACAATCTTGAAGGGCCGAATAATCTCCTCTGTTTCTGTGCACCAGGTTATAGAAGTAAGTAGCCTCTAAATGCTCCTGCCTAACAGGTTTAATGGGCTGAATGGAACACAGGAACACGGGATTGAGGGACAGGAGTGAGTCATTAGATACTTTGAAAATTCTCCACCAGACATTAAGATTGTAGCTCATCAGGTTGGGGTCTCAATCCCACTTTCGTGTCTGTATCCCATTATCCATGACTCAGTTCTCTGTCAAATATTTACCTAATGCAGCTATCAATCAATGTGAACATAGAGGCACGATAAACTTCCAGTGAAGAGAATTCTCACTTGAAAGGTCCATTCAGAATTATTTGTCGTTCCTCTGATAGAATCAAAGCGTCATGCAGAATGGGAACAGACCCATAAGTCCAACCTGTTCACTCCGATTAGATATCAAATCTGATCCAGTTCCATTTGCCAGCATTTGGCCGATATCCCTCGTCTTTCAGATACTTTTTAAATGTGCGATTGTAACCTCCTTCACCACAATTCCTCTGACAGCAATTTCTGAACACACACCACTCTGTGTGTGAAACATTTATCTTCAGTCCCTTCTAAATCATTCCCCCTCTCCCCTCCAACCTATACTCTCCTGTTCTGGACTCCCCTACCCTGGGGAGCAGAGCGTGGCTGTTCAGAATATCCATGCCCCTGCTGGTTTTATAAACCTCTATAGTGTGACCCCTCAACCTCTGACACTCCAGGGGGAAACATCTCAACCTAATCAACCTCTCCCTAAAGTTCAAACCTCCAGTCCTGGGACATCCGTGTAAGTCATTTCTGCAGACAACCGAGTTGTATGTAGTATTCTTAAAGTGGCCTCACCAACATCCTGTACAGATATAACATGCCACCACAACTCCTATATTCAATGCTCTGACTGATTAAGGCAAATGTGCCAAATGTGTTCTGCACCGCACTGTCTGCATTAGACTCCACTTTCAAGGAACAATGTACCTGCAGCCCTATGTCCGTTTGTTTCTCAACACTCCCCAGGACCTGACCATAAATGTATGACTTCTGCCCTGATTTGCGTTCACAACATACAAAACGTCGTCTTTATCTAAATTAAACTTCGTCTGTCACTCCTTGCCCCTTTGTACCATCCAATTGTGGTCTTGTTGTACTCTGAGATAATCTACTACACCACCTTTCTGATGTAATCAGTAAACTTACTAACTATGGCTCCGATATTCACATCTAAATCCTTTACATAAATGATGAAATGTTGTGAACTCAGTCCTGATCCTTACAGCACACTGCTGCTCACAAGCCTCCAGTTTTAAAAAATACCCCTCTTCCTTCAAGCCAATTGTGACGAGCTTCCTCTGTATCCCATGTGACTGAAACTTATTAATCTGTCTACCAATCAGAATGAAATATTAGCTATGAAGAGAGGCTGAGTAGGTTAGGTTTATTTTCACTAGAAAAAAGAAGATGGGGGGGGGAACCTGTTTGAGGTTTGCAAAATCATGAAGGTTATAGATCGGGTGGACAGAGACAAGCTTTTTCCCAGGATGAAGGATTCAATAACGAGAGGTCGTGCTTTCAGGGTGAGAGGTAGACAGTTTAAGGGGGATACACACAGTAAGTACTTTACACAGAGGGCGGTGGGCGTTTGGGACGGTTTGCTAGCAGAGGTGGTAGAGGCAGGCACGACAGATTCATTTAAGGTGCGTCTAGACAGATGCATGAGTAGGTGGGGAGCAGAGGAGTAGCTGGGGAGCAGAGGAGTAGGTGGGGAGCAGAGGGATACAGATGGTTAGGAAGTGACCGACAGATGTAAACAGTACATTTGGATCGGCTCAGGCTTGGAGGGTGAAGGGCCTGTTCCTGGGCTGGAAATTTTCTTTGTTCTTTGTTATTTAAATGAACACCTTGCTGAAGTCCACATAGACAATGTCAACCAAACTGCCCTCATCAATCTTTGTCATCTCTTCAATAATCGCAACCAAATTAATGAGACATGATTTCCCATGCAGAAAGCTATGTTGTCTACCCCGATCAGCCCTCACCTTCCCAAATGTATGTAAATCCTATCCCTCAGAATCCCTTCCAACAACTTACCCACCACTGACATCTGGCTCACCGGTCTAGAGTTACCCGGCTTTTTGGGTCACTGTTTCCTTTCTAGTCCCACTCCTCCACTGCTCACAACAAACGTTAAATGTAACCAGGTCGGTGATGTGGCCGATGATATCGGTTTCAGACTGGGTCAGGGTCAGTTTTAGGAACAAGTCAGGCTAGTTTCTTTAATCTGCTCAAATAGCACGTTTATGATCCAGAGCAATGTTACTCCAACTATGGTGGAAAGATGAATGGCAAACTATTTTTGTATTGCAAATATATAATCAATATTTCCCTTTCTATAACACACACACACACACACACACACACACACACACACACACACACACACACACACACACACACACACACACACAATCTCTCTGCAATTGTAACTTGAAAGAACTTTGTCCAGAACCTTGTACATTGTCCAAACGATGTCTCCATCACATTCCCTGTTCCATGTCGGTGCATCATTGCTGCTGTCATACACAGAGCCATACCCTTAGCAGAAAATGGTCTTGGTCGATTTGAAGATATGTTTTTATGTTCCTGCTTCATTAAAAAATAAAAATGTCTAATTTATTCAGAATACTTGTGTTAAAATGAATGCAGTTTTTAAAAGAAATACAGAAATTGCTGGAAAAGCTCGGCAGGTCTGTCAGGATCCAGATGCCTTTTACATGCTGTAGTTGTACCAGCCTCCACCACTTCCTCTGGCAGCTCATTCCATACGCACACCACCATCTGTGTGAAAAGATGCCCGTTAGGCCTCATCAAAACCTTTTCCCTCTCACTTTCCACCAATGCCATCGAGTTTTGGACGCCCCTAACCTGGGGAAAAACCCGGACGACTCAACCTATCCATGACCATTCTGATTTTATAAACCTTTACTGCTGCGAAATGTGACTTCAATCAACACGAATGGCTGTACTTTCAGTCATCCTGGGCCTAAATTCTGAAATGCAACACTGACACCTTTTCTTTCTCCATCAAGTCACAATGCTAAAACCAGTTTAATCAGTTTGTTCAGATATATTAGGAGACACTTCTGTGGGATTTACACCTAGACCTTTGTGCCCAGATGTAGGGACACGAGCACCACTCGGCAATACCCATAAAGCTGTAACATTATTCTCCTGTGTGTTTGTTCATCAGCCTATTATGACATGCTGTGACATACCTCTGCAACAGGCAGGACTTCAATCCAGGCCTTCTCATCCAGAGCTAGGAACACTACCACACAAGTTCAGGAATTAGAATCAAACCCAGGGCCATGGCTCAGAGGCAGGGACACTGCCCACTATACTACCATACCCAGATTTTGGGTCATATTTTAGTGCCCGCTTCCAGCTCAGTGTGGATTGATTATAATCAGGTTACTATTACTGAATTACAAACAACACTTTGTATTATTAAACAAATGCAAGATACTTGTCTCAACTGTAGGATATTGAGTGTACTTGCTGAATATTGAAATTAACTATGAACATCTTTAATCGCTATTATCTGTAGTCTGCAATATTAGGGAAAGAAATCCTGCAGAAACACTCTGCCCAATGAAGGGTCTCAAATAGATGTTTATTACTGAACACCAGAGGCGAAGGAAGGGATTAATTTCTGACCCCAAAACACCGATCAATCTTACCCACATCTAACGTGTGTCTGCCCTCTTCCTAAAATCATGAAATGATACCAGGCCGCTGATTACTGTCCAGCCTCTCCTCCCCACTGACTGTGTCTGCAATCTGTCCCTCCTCCCACTAACCACACAAGGCAACCCAAGGTCAGGGTCTTTGTGAAAATCAAGGCCAGAGTGTGCAGGCCTCCTGGAGAGGGGTGGGCATTTTAAAATTGGAGGGGGAGGGGGAGGTGGCAGTCATATCACACACTGGGCTGAGGGGTGGCAGATGGAGGATAGTCTGGATTAATGCCAGGCATTGGATTTGGTAAATCAAACAAGAACAGGACCTATACAATTAAAAGTAGGGTCTTTTGGTGGTGTTGTAGTACAGAGACCTAGGCTGTCAGGTTTAATTCTTTAAAATTTGCATCTGATACAGAAAGTGGCTAAGAAGGTGTTTAACACACTTGTCTTCATAGGTCAGACCTTTGAGTATCGGAATTGGGATGTCGTGTTGTGGCTGTACAGGACATTGGTGAGACCTCTCCTGGAATACTGTGTCCAGTCTGGACATCCTGCCCGCTCATTCCATAGGCACACCACCCTCTGGGTGAAAATGCTGCCCCTTAGGTCACTTTTAAATGTTACTCTCTCACCTTAAGCCTATGTCCTCTAGTTTTGGACTCCCCCGTACCCTTAGCAAATACCTTGACTATTCACTTTGATATTATTGACCTTGATATTATTAAGCTGGAGAAGGCTCAGAAGAGATTAACCTGGATGTTGCTGGGAATGGAGGGATTGAGCTATAAGGAGAGGCTGAATAGGTTGGGACATTTTTCACTGGAGAGTATGAGATGGAGGGGTAACTTTACAGAGGTTTATAAAATGATGAGGGGTACAGATAAGCTGTAGGGCTGATGTCTTTTCCCGAGAGTTGGGGTTTCAAAACGGAGGAATATTTTGAGGTGTGAGGAAAAAGATTTACAAAAGTCAGGAGAGGTAATTATTTTAGACAGAAGCTGGCAAATGTGTGGAATAAACTTCCAGAGGAACTGGTGAAAATAGGGACAGTTACAATATTTAAAGGACATTTAGATCAGTACACGGATAAGACATCAGTTTGGATGGTGCTGTGAGCAGCTGCCCTCTCCCTCTCCCTCTCCCTCCCCCTCCCCCTCCCCCTGTCCGAATGAATCCCTGTTGGTTTTCACCCTCTGCCAATGCCTGTGCAGTGGCGTGGGGAGGCCAGCAGAGGGTGGCATTGTATCACTTTCAGCACCACAGAGACAGCCAGACCTGCCCACACAGAGACACACAGATACACACACGGGAATTGTTAGGGCACAGTGTGAAGCTCATCTGGTAAATTAAACTAAACATAAAGAAATGCTCAATTTACCTTATAAACTGTTGAAATATGAGTGATAGAGAACTCCCAAATTCCAGTGTTTAAACAAAAAAATCAATGTATTTTTTTTAACTCTGAAAGTGAACATTTTACATCAACTATTCACAACTCTGGGACCCTCTTTCTCCTAACTGTTTATTACCCTACTCCAACTCTACAGCAATATACTGTTTCAATGAGACACTTATTAAAATTACATAAACGTAATTTCAAAACCATACAGCAGCTGTTGTTTCATCTGACCTCACACCAATGTCCCTTTTCCCATCTTCCCTGGGAAGACTGGCTCATGTTACAGGATGCTATCGAAGTGTCTACGTTTCAGCATTCTGATACCTGGGAGCACAACCTTCCATGACACTGTCTCTCAGTCTCTCCCTGTCAGTCTATACCCCAAACCCCTCCCATGTGGTGATATTTAAACTGATTCCACTGCCATCTCTGTCTCTCTCTGGCAGTGATGTTCACACACACAGCACCCCCTTGTCATGGTACAATGGAGATATGGAGCTGTAAATGGGTGGGAGCTGCACATCCTGTCACTTCCAGCATGGGCTGCAAGTTTCCCCACACTGGGCAGGAATCTAACACAGTGTTACTGGGTAATGCACTGGGGTGGGGTACACAGTCCTACATGCTGGGAGGGTAACTGCTCCGGGGTTACAGATCAGTGCACTGGGGTGGGGTACACAGCCCTACATGCTGGGAGGGTAACTGCTCCTGGGTTACAGATCAATGCACTGGGGTGGGGTACACAGTCCTACATGCTGGGAGGGTAACTGCTCCTGGATTACAGATCAATGCACTGGGGTGGGGTACACAGTCCTACATGCTGGGAGGGTAACTGCTCCTGGGTTACATACGAATTCACGGGTGATCACTGCACAGGTCTCTGTGCTGGTCAGACTGTCTGGTTGAAGTTTATAGATAATACAATGATGTGGTCAGTGCAGCTCCCCGTGCGGAACAGATATGTAGCCTGTGCACAGTACATCATGTTGGTGGGGTGGATGGGGGTGAAAGGTGATGGACAGGTCACGGAACTCCCCGGAACGTTCTGTCCCTGACATTCTATAACTGACACTCCCCGGAACGTTCTGACCCCGACATTCTATAACTGACATTCCCCAGAACGGTCTGTCCCTGACATTCTATAACTGACACTCCCCGGAACGTTCTGTCCCTGACATTCTATAACCGACATTCCCCGGAACGTTCTGTCCCTGACATTCTATAACTGACATTCCCCGGAACGTTCTGACCCCGACATTCTATAACTGACATTCTCCGGAACGTTCTGTCCCCGGCATTCTATAACTGACATTCCCCGGAACGTTCTGTCCCTGACATTCTATAACTGACACTCCCCGGAACGTTCTGACCCCGACATTCTATAACTGACATTCCCCAGAACGGTCTGTCCCTGACATTCTATAACTGACACTCCCCGGAACGTTCTGACCCCGACATTCTATAACTGACATTCTCCGGAACGTTCTGTCCCCGGCATTCTATAACTGACATTCCCCGGAACGTTCTGTCCCTGACGTTGTTTGTTTGTGAACGGCCGGACGTCAGTGAATTGAACAAACGATAAGATCCCGAGGGAAGAGATCCCGTTCCAGGGAGAAGGAGACACTGTTCCGAAGGCCCCTCAGGCAGTTAAAGGGGGGAATACGTTTTCCCTGCGTTTACATTTCTCCGCGACACAGGATCGACCACAATTTAGACCAAAATACAGGAAATTCCCAAACTCCGTTTGTCCTCAGGAAACTGGGAGAGAATCCTTCAGGACAGCAACGTTCCCACCCTCCGTATTAGGAACTGGGAAGGAGTGACCTGTGTCTGCTCTCGAGTGATCGAGTGTGTGGGAATGTTCTAGAAACTGTCTGTCCTTATGGATGTGTCTCTGTGTGTTTGGGGAGGGAGGGTTTCTTATGGTTTATATCACATTTTTGTCAGAAATTCCGACCTTCCCATTTGTTATTCCAGCTCCAATTATTTTAATAAATCCCTGAATACAGGGACACATTTGAAAATCTCACTGGGTCCGCGATCAAACGGGTCCCTTTGCCTCCAGGCTGATGGATAATGGGTTTGTTTTCCTTCCTCACAGTTAACGTAGTGACCATCTACGTCCTGCTTTATAAAGATTGTGGATTGTCTCCATGCGTCAGACGTTACCTGGGGGCCATGGCAGCGGCGGATCTCCTGGTCATTATCCTCGACCTGATCCTGAGACACATTCCCATTGTTTATCGGGAACAGTTTTATTTCCTGAAGGACTCCGTCCCCGTGTGTAATATCCACGCCGTCCTGCTTTATGCAGCCACTGACTGCTCTGTCTGGTTCACCGTCACTTTCACCTTTGACCGGTTTGTGGCCATTTGTTGCCAGAAGCTGAAAAGTAAATATTGCAGTGAGAAAACGGCGGCTGTGGTTCTGGGAGCAGTGACTGTGCTGAGCTGTTTAAAGAACATTTCCTGGTATTTTATGCTCACGGCTCGGTATTTGCTGGGGAACGCCCCCTGGTTTTGTGATGTAACAGACGCTGTTCGTTACTCCAGTGTCTGGGTCACAATCGAGTTCCTCCACCACATTCTAACCCCGGGTGTCCCATTTCTCCTGATTCTGCTGCTCAATGTTCTCACCGTCAGACACATTTTAGTGACCAGCAGAGCCCGCAGGAGACTCCGCGCTCACACCAATGGGGACGCTCAGTCTGACACTGAAATGAGAAACCGAAAAAAATCCATCATTTTACTGTTTGTGATCTCGGCCAATTTCATCCTGTTATGGTCAACGTTAATGCTGTATTCTATATGGAACCGGATGAGGTATATTGTGTATACCCCTGTGTTTCTCGATTGGTTTGTGCAGGAATGGGGCTTCATGCTGCAGCTCCTCAGTTGCTGCACAAACACCGCGATTTATGCCGTGACCCAGACTAAGTTCAGGCAGCAGCTGAAGAATGTGCTGAAATATCCCTTCACCCAAATCCATCCATCCATCAAATTCCCTCATTAATCACACCATCCGGGATTTTCTCATTTCAGTTCAGTGTTTCAGCGATGGAGCAGCCTGTCGCTATGGTAACAGACTGAGGGGAGTGCTGGTTTGTCCATCCTTATCCCACAGGGGGGTTACAGGGAAACATTTCAATGTTTCTCACAACTCAGGGGCCAGTGAGAAAAGGCACCATCCCACTGACTGTATCCATCACTTCCATTTGTAACCAATAAAAATGCTGATGAAAGCGTGCCGAGCAGCAGAGGGACCGATGTTGTTGTGTGTCTGTGTGTTGGAGAAGCTGAGCTGGAGAGAGACAGACTCAGCCCCGAGTCCTGGTCCTCAGGGAAGGGGAGGGCACCGCGCCCTGAGCTCAGGAGCTGGGGTTAACTCCCTCTGTCCCCCCACTGCAGCCTGGCCTCCCCATTACCTCTCCCCTACTCTTTCACCTGAATTCTCTCTCTCCCTCTCTCTCTCTCTTTTAGCACACACTCTCTTTCTCAACCCTCTCCCTCATCCCTCTCTCTCTCACACACACCGCCCCCAAACCCGGTTTCTCCACCTGCCTCCACTATCCCTCTCCCCCTCTCTCTCTCTCGTGCCGTCACAGTCTCCCTCCCACAATTCCATCTCTACCCCATTTTCCCCTCCTCCCACATCTTACCCCCACGCCCCACACGCAGCCTCACCCCCAAACACCCCCAGTCTCTGGGTCAGAGGGAGAGGGAAGGACCAGGGAGACAGAGTATGTCAGAGAGAGAGAGGGAGGGAGGGACAGGAGGGAGAGCGATTCAGTCAGAGAGAAACGGAGGAACGTGGGGAGAGAGAGAGACACTGGTTGAGGGGGGTCAAGAGTGAGAGATGGGTGAGGGAAAGTGAAGGAACGGGGGGAGAGAGAGGGGGCAAGGGAGAGATAGGGTGAGATAGGGGAGGCCGAGGGATGGGACGGAGGGAGGGGAGGGAAGGTCAAGAGTGACGGAGAGGCCGAAAGAAGGGATGGAAGAGGGAGGGAGTGCGAGAGACGGGGAGGAAAAGGGAGAGGGAGAGGGCGAGAGAGGGGAGGGAGGTAGGGGAGGGAGAGAGAGGGGAGAGGTTGAGAGAGGGGAGGATGAGACAGGGGAGTGAGGGAGGGGCGGGCAAGAGAGAGGAGCATGAGAGGGAGGGAGAGTGAGAGAAGGGAGGGGAGAGAGGGGGGATGGGGAGAGACTGGAGTGCGAGAGAGGAGGAGGGCGAGAGAGAGGAGGGCGAGGGAGGAGATGGCGAGACAGGGGGAGGGGGAGAGAGGGGAGTGCGAGTGAGGGGAGAGGGAGGTGAAGGCGAGAGGGAGGGAGAGGGCGAGAGAGGAGAGAGCGAGAGAGGAGAGGGCGAGAGAGGAGAGGGCGAGAGAGGGGAGGGAGGGAGGGGTGGGCAAGAGGGAGGGAGAGGGCGAGAGGGAGGGAGATAGTGAGATAGGGGAGTGCGAGAGAGGGGGAGGGCGAGAGAGGGGAGTGCGAGCGAGGGTGAGGGTGAGAGAGATGAGTGAGGCAGGGGAGTGTGAGAGGAAGAGAGAGGGTAACGGAGGGGATGGGAGAGAGGGGGAGCACGAGTGAGGGTGAGGGCAAGAGAGGGGAGGGCAAGAGAGGGGGAGCGGGAGGGTAGGACGAGAGGGATGGAGAGTGCAAGAGAGGGGAGGGAGGGTGGGGTGGGCGAGGGGGGAGAGGGAGGGGAGGGGGAGAGAGGGGAGAGGTTGAGAGAGGGGAGGAGGAGACGGGAGAACAGAGAAAAGGGGCCAGAGAGAAGGGGACCCAGAGAGGGGGGACAGAGTGTCGGGGGACAGACAGAGGGGGACAGAGAGAGGGAAACCGAGATCGGGGACGGGGGGACATAAAGAGGGGGACAGAGAGAGAGGGGACAGAGGGAGGGGCACGGAGAGGGGGGACAGAGAGAGGGGGACAGAGGGAGGGGGACAGAGGGAGGAGTCAGAGAGAAGGGAACAGAGAGAAGGGGTACAGAGAGACGGGCAAAGAGAGAGGGGGACAGAGAGAGGGGGACAGAGAGAGGATGGACAGTGAAAGGGGGACAGAGAGAGGGGGACAGAGAGAGGGGGACAGAGACAGGGGAGACAGAGAGAGGGGGACAGAGAGAGGGGGACAGAGAGAGGGGGGACAGAGAGAGGGGGACAGAGAGAGGGTAACAGAGAGAGGGGGACAGAGATACGGGGATAGAGTGAGGGGAACAGAGAAAAGGGGACAGAGAGAGGGGGACAGAGAGAGTGGGGACAGAGAGAGCGGGACAGACAGATGGGGATGGAGAGAGGGGGACAGAGAGAGAGTGTGGACAGAGAGAGGGGACAGAGAGGGGGACAGAAAGAGGGGCACAGAGAGAGGGGGTACAGAGAGAGGGGACGGAGAGAGGGGGGACAGAGGGAGTGGGGATAGAGAGTGGAGGGACAGAGACGGGGGGACAGAGAGAGGGGGACAGAGAGAGGGTAACAGAGAGAGGGGAACAGAGACGGGGGACAGAGAGAGGGGGACAGAGAGAGGGGGACAGAAAGAGTGGGGGCGGAGAGAGGGGGCCAGAGAGAGGGTAACAGAGAGAGGAGGAATAGAGAGGGAAGAGAGTGAGGGGGGACAGAATACAGGGGGACAGGGAGGGTGGAGAGAGAGAGGGTGACAGAGAGAGTGGGCAGAGAGAGGGGGACAGAGCGGGGGACAGAGTGAGGGTGACACAGAGAGGGGTATAGAGAGAGGGGGACAGAGTGGGGGGATAGAGGGAGGGGAACAGAGAGAGGGAGAAAGAGAGAACGGGACAGAGAGAAGGGGACAGAGAGAGGATGGACAGAGAGTGGGGAAAAGAGAGAGGGGGACAGAGGGATGGGGACAGAGAGAGGGGGACAGAGAGAAGGGGACAGATAGAGGGGGGACAGAGAGAGGATGGACAGAGAGAGGGGAACAGAGAGAGGGGGGACAGAGTGAGGGGGACAGAGAGAGGGGGACAGAGAGAGGGGGGACAGAGGGAGGGGGACAGAGAGAGGGGGACAGAGAGAGGATGGACAGAGAGAGGGGAACAGAGAGAGGGGGACAGAGAGAAGGGGACAGAGAGAGGATGGACAGAGAGAGGGGAACAGAGAGAGGGGGGACAGAGGGAGGGGGACAGAGAGAGGGGGACAGAGCGAAGTGGACAGAGAGAAGGGGACAGAGATTTTTGGACAGAGAGAGGGGAACAGAGAGAGTGGGGACAGAGAGAGGGGGATAAAGAGAGCG